>NW_026734814.1:0-225554 GCF_949786415.1 Peromyscus eremicus
AACTCTTGCTCTTAGGAGCAGAAACTGCATGTGATTCAACTCCATTTAGGACTGGGAAACAAACGCTAGCTTGCCTTACAAGAAACATACTCTTCTTTTGAGAAAAGAGCACTCTTCTACTCTACTGTATTTTTTATGGGGTCCGAACAGTGTGCTTGCTCAGAACAAAAGAACTGTGCTTCCTACACACATGGGCCATATCTAGTTCAACTCTGCTTAGGAACCTGACAAGAACAGTAGATCCTCCTCAGTCCAATACACTGTACATGCTGGGAACAGACACCATTGCTAATTGCCCTGTGCATGACAATGGGAGCACAATAGTGACTCTTCTTACCAGAAAACAACTCTTGCTCGTAGGACCAGAAACTGTATGGCATTCAACTCCATTTCTGACTGGGAAACAAACACTAGCTTTCCTTACAAGAAACACACTCTGCTTTTGGGAAAAGAGCACTCTTCTACTCTACTGTGTTTCCTATAGGGCCAGAACAGTGAGCTTGCTCAGAACATAAAAACTGTGCTTCCTAGACACACGTGCCATATCTAGTTCAACTCTGCTTAGGAAACTGACAAGAACAGTAGCTTTTGTTCAGTCCGATACACTGTACTTGCTGGGATCAGACGCGAGTGCTATTGCACTGTGTATGGCAATGGGAGCACAATAGTGACTTTCCTTACCACAAAAAAACTCTTGCTCGTAGGACAAAAAACTGCATGGGATTGAACATCATTTAGGACTGGGAAAAAAACACTAGCTTGCCTTACAAGAAACACACTCTGCTTTTGAGAAAAGAGTACTCTTCTACTCTACTCTGTTTCCTATAGGGCCAGAACTGTGAGCTTGCTCAGAACATAATAACTGTGCTTCCTACACACACGCGCCATATCTTGTTCAACTCTGCTTAGGAACCTGACAAGAACAGTAGATCCTCTTCCGTCCAATACACTGTACTTGCTGGGAACAGACGCCAGTGCTATTTGTCCTGTGTATGGCAATGGCAGCGCAATAGTGACTATTCTTACCATAAAACAACTCTTGCTCATAGGACCAGAAACTTCATGAGATTCAACTCCATTTAGGACTGGGAAACAAACGCTTGCTCGCCTTACAAGAAACACACTCTGCTTTAGAGAAGAGAGCACTCTTCTACTCTACTGTGTTTCGTATAGGGCCAGAACAGTGAGCTTGCTCAGAACAAAAGAACTGTGCTTCCTGCACACGGGCCATATCTAGTTCAACTCTGCTTAGGAAACTGACAAGAACAGTAGCTCCTCCTCAGTCCGATACACTGTACTTGCTGGGAAAAGACGCGAGTGCTATTTGCACTGTGTATGGCAATGGGAGCGCAATAGGGACTTTCCTTACCAGAAAACAACTCGTGCTCATAGGACCAGAAAGTGCATGTGATTAAACTCCATTTAGGACTGGGAAACAAACACTAGCTCGCCTTACAAGAAAGACTCTCTGATTTTGACAAAAGAGCACTCTTCTACTCTACAGTATTTCCAATGGGGTCCGAAGAGTGAGCTTGCTCAGAACAAAAGAACTGTGCTTCCTACACACATGGGCCATATCTAGTTCAACTCTGCTTAGGAAACTGACAAGAACAGTAGCTCCTCTTCAGTCCAATACACTGTACTTGCTGGGAACAGACTCGAGTGCTATTTGCACTGTCTATGGCAATGGAGCACAATAGTGACTTTCCTTACCAGAAAACAACTCTTGCTCGTAGGACCAAAAACTGCATGTGATTCAACTCCATTTAGGACTGAGAAACAAACGCTAGCTCGCCTTACAAGAAACACACTCTGCTTTTGAGAAAAGAGCACTCTTCTACTCTACTGTGTTTCCTATAGGGCCAGAACAGTGAGCTTGCGAAGAACAACTGAACGGTGCTTCCTACACACAGACCATATCTAGTTCAACTCTGATTAGGAACCTGACAAGAACAGTAGATCCTCTTCACTCCAATACACTGTACATGCTGGGAACAGACGCCATTGCTATTTTCCCTGTGTATTACAATGGGAGCGCAATAGTTACTCCTCTTACCAGAAAAAAGTCTTGCTCGTAGGACCCGAAACTGCATGTGATTCAACTCCATTTAGGACTGGGAAAAAAACGCTAGCTCGCCTTACAAGTAACATACTCTGCTTTTGAGGAAAAAGCACTCTTGTACTCTACTGTGTTTTCTATGGGGTCCAAACAGTGAGCTTGCTCAGAAAAAAAGAACTGTGCTTCCTACACACACGGACCATATCTAGTTAAACTCTGCTTATTAACCTGACAAGAAGAGTAGATCCTCTTCAGTCCAATAAACTATACATGCTGGAAACAGACGCCAGTACTATTTGCCCTGTATATGAAAATGAGAGCGCAATAGTGACTCTTCTTACCAGAAAACAACTCTTGCTCGTAGGACAAGAAACTGCATGTGATTCAACTCCATTTAGGACAGGGAAAAAAACACTAGCTCGCTTTACAAGAAACACACTCTGCTTTTGAGAAAAGAGCACTATTGTACTCTACTGTGTTTCCTATGGTGTCCGAACAGTGATCTTGCTCAGAACAAAAGAACTGTGCTTCCTACACACTCGGGCCATACCTAGTTCAACTCTTTTTAGGAAAGTGACGAGAACAGTAGCTCCTCTTCAGTCCAATACACTGTACTTGCTGGGAACAGACTCGAGTGCTATTTGCACTGTGTATGGCAAAGGGAGCACAATATTGACTCTTCTTACCAGAAAACAACTCTTGCTCGTAGGACCAGAAACTGCATGTGTATTCCAACTCCATTTAGGACTGGGAAACAAATGCTAGCTCGACTTAAAAGAAACACACTCTGCTTTAGAGAAAAGAGCACTCTTCTACTCTACTGTGTTTCCTATAGGGCCAGAACAGTGAGCTTGCTCAGAACAAAAGCACTGTGCTTCCTACACACACGGGCCATATCTAGTTCAACTCTGCTTAGGAACCTGACAAGAACAGTAGATCCTCTTCAGTCCAATACACTGTACATGCTGGGAACAGACGCCAGTGCTATTTGCACTGTGTGTGACAATGGGAGCGCAATAGTGACTTTTATTACCAGAAAACAACTCTTGCACGTAGAACCCGAAACTGCATGTGATTCAACTCCATTTAGGACTGGGAAACAAACGCTAGCTCGCCTTAGATGAAATATATTCTGCTTTTGAGAAAAGAGCACTCATCTACTGTACTGTGTTTTCTATGGGGTCCGAACAGTGAGCTTGCTAAGAACAAAAGAACTGTGCTTCCGACACTCACGGGCCATATCTAGTTTAACTCTGCTTAGAAAACTGACAAGAACAGTAGCTCCTCTTCAGTCCAATACACTGTACTTGCTGGGAACAGAAGCGAGTGCTATTTGCCCTGTGTATGGCAAAGGGAGCGCAAGAGTGACTCTTCTTACCAGAAAACAACTCTTGCTCGTAGGAGCAGAAAGTACATGTAATTCAACTGCATTTAAGACTGGGAAACAAATGCTAGCTTGCCTGACAAGAAACACACTCTGCTTCTGAGAAAAGAGCACTCATCTACTCTACTGTGTTTCCTATAGGGCCAGAACAGTGAGATTGCTCAGAACAAAAAAACTGTGCTTCCTACACACACGGCCATATCTAGTTCAAGTCTGCTTAGGAACCTGACAAGAACAGTAGATCCTCTTCAGTCCAATACACTGTACTTGCTGGCAACAGACGCCAGTGCTATTTGTCCTGTGTATGGCAATGGCAGCGCAATAGTGACTTTCCTTACCAGAAAACAACTCTTGCTCATAGTACCAGAAACTGCATGGGATTACTAAATTTAGGCCTGGGAAACAAACGCTAGCTTGCCTTACAAGAAAAACACTCAGGTTTAGAGAAAAGAGCACTATTCTAGTCTACTGTGTTTCCTATGGGGTCCAAAAAGTATGCTTGCTCAAAACAAAAGAACTGTGCTTCGTACACACACGGATCATATGCAGTTCTACTCTGCTTAGGAAACTGACAAGAACAGTAGCTCCTATTCAGTCCAATACACTGTACTTGCTGGGAACAGACACGACTGCTATTTGCACTGTGTATGGCAATGGGAGCATAATAGTGACTTTCCTTACCAGAAAACAACTCTTGCTCGTAGGAGCAGAAACTGCATGTGATTCAACTCCATTTAGGACTGGGAAACAAACGCTAGCTTGCCTTACAAGAAACTCACTCTGCTTTAGAGAAAAGAGCACTCTTCTACTCTACTGTGTTTCCTATAGGGCCAGAACAGTGAGCTTGCTCAGAACATAAGAACTGAGCTTCCTACACACACGGGCCATATCTAGTTCAACTCTGCTTTGGAAACTGACAAGAACAGTAGATCCTCTGCAGTCCGATACACTGTATTTGCTGGGAACAGATGTCAGTGCTATTTGCACTGTGTATGGCAATGGGAGTGCAATAGTGACTTTCCTTACCAGAAAACAACTCTTGCTCGTAGGACCAGAAACTGCATGTGATTCAACTCCATTTAGGACTGGGAAACAAACGCTACCTCGCCTTACAGGAAACACACTCTGCTTTTGAGAAAAGAGCACTCATCTACTCTACTGTGTTTCCTATGGGTTCCGAACAGTTACCTTGCTCAGAACAAAAGAACTGTGCTTCCTACACACATGGGACATATCTAGTTCAACTCTGCTTAGGAAACGGACAAGAACAGTAGCTCCTCTTCAGTCCGATACACTGTACTTGCTGGGATCACACGCGAGTGCTATTGCACTGTGTATGGCAATGGGAGCACAATAGTGACTTTCCTTACCAGAAAACAACTCTTGCCCGTAGGACCAGAAACTGCATGGGATTCAACTCCATTTAGGACTGGGAAAAAAACGCTAGCTTGCCTTACAAGAAACACACTCTGCTTTTGAGAAAAGAGCACTCTTCTACTCTACTGTGTTTCCTATAGGGCCAGAACAGTGAGCTTGCTCAGAACATAATAACTGTGCTTCCCACACACACGGCCCATATCTAGTTCAACTCTGCTTAGGAACCTGACAAGAACAGTAGATCCTCTTAAGTCCAATACACTGTACTTGCTGGGAACAGACGCCAGTGCTATTTGTCCTGTGTATGGCAAAGGCAGTGCAATAAGGACTATTCTTACCATAAAACAACTCTTGCTCATAGGACCAGAAACTTAATGTGATTCAACTCCATTTAGGACTGGGAAACAAACGCTAGCTCGCCTTACAAGAAACACACTCTGCTTTAGAGAAGAGAGCACTCTTCTACTCTAATGTGTTCCTAAAGGGCCAGAAGAGTGAGCTTGCTCAGAACAAAAGAACTGTGCTTCCTACACACGGGCCATATCTAGTTCAACTCTGCTTAGGAAACTGACAAGAACAGTAGATCCTCTTCAGTCCCATACACTGTACTTGCTGGGAACAGACGGGAGTGCTATTTGCACTGTGTATGGCAATGGGAGCGCAATAGGGACTTTCCTTACCAGAAAACAACTCTTGCTCATAGGACCAGAAAGTGCATGTGATTAAACTCCATTTAGGACTGGGAAACAAACACTAGCTCGCCTTACAAGAAAGACTCTCTGATTTTGAGAAAAGAGCACTATTCTACTCTACTGTGTTTCCTATGGGGTCCAAACAATGAGCTTGCTCAGAACAAAAGAACTGTGTTTCCTACACACAGGGGCCATATCTAGTTCAACTCTGCTTAGGAAACTGACAAGAACAGGAGATCCTCTTCAGTCCAATACACTGTACATGCCGGGAACAGAAGCGAGTGCTATTTGCACTGTGTAGGGCAATTGGAGCACAATAGTGACTCGTCTTACCAGAAAACAACTCTTGCTCATAGGACAAAAAACTGCATGTGACTCAACTCCATTTAGGACTGGGAAACAAACGCTAGCTCGCCTTACAAGAAACACAGTCTGCTTTTGAGAAAGGAGCACTCTTCTACTCTACTGTGTTTCCTATGGGGTCCGAACAGTGAGCTTGCTCAGAACAAAAAAAACTGTGCTTCCTACACACAGGGCCATATCTAGTTCAAGTCTGCTTAGGAACCTTACAAGAACAGTAGATCCTCTTCAGTCCAATACACTGTACTTGCTGGCAACTGACGCCAGTGCTATTTGTCCTGTGTATGGCAAGGGCAGCGCAATAGTGACTTTCCTTACCAGAAAACAACTCTTGCTCATAGTACCAGAAACTGCATGGGATTCAACTCCATTTAGGACTAGGAAACAAAGGCTAGCTCGACTTACAAGAAACACACTCTGCTTTAGAGAAAGGAGCACTCTTCTAGTCTACTGTGTTTCCTATGGGGTCCAAACAATGAGCTTGCTCAGAACAAAAGTACTGTGCTTCCTACACACACGGACCATATGTAGTTCAACTCTGCTTAGGAACCTGACAAGAACAGTAGCTCCTCTTCAGTCCAACACTGTACTTGCTGGGAACAGACGCGAGTGCTATTTGCATTGTCTATGGCAATGGGAGCTCAATAGTGACATTCCTTAAGAGAAAACAACTCTTGTACGTAGGACCAGAAACTGCATGTGTTTCAACTCCATTTAGGACTGGGAAACAAACGCTAGCTCGCCTTACAAGAAACACACTCTGCTTTAGAGAAAAGAGCACTCTTCTACTCTACTGTGTTTTCTATAGGGCCAGAAGAGTGAGCTTGCTCAGAACAAAAGAACTGTGCTTCCTACACACGGGCCATATCTAGTTCAACTCTGTTTAGGAAATTGACAAGAATAGTAGCTCCTCTTCAGTCTGATACACTGTACTTGCTGGGAACAGACGCCAGTGCTATTTGCACTGTGTATGGCAGTGGGAGCCCAATAGTGACTCGTCTTACCAGAAAACAACTCTTGCTCGTAGGAAAAAGACTGCATGTGATTCAACTCCATTTAGGACTGTGAATCAAAATCTAGCTCGCCTTACAAGAAACACACTCTGCTTTTGAGAAAAGAGCACTCTTCTACTCTACTGTGTTTCCCATAGTGCCAGAACGGTGAGTTTGCTCAGAACAAAAGAACTGTGCTTCCTACACACGGGCCATATCTAATTCAATTCTGCTTAGGAAACTGACAAGAACAGTAGCTCCTCTTCAGTCCGATACACTGTACTTGCTGGGAACAAACGCGAGTGCTATTTGCACTGTGTATGGCAATGGGAGGGCAATAGGGACTTTCCTTACCAGAAAACAACTCTTGCTCATAGGACCAGAAAGTGCATTTGATTCAACTCCACTTAGGACTGGGAAACAAATGCTAGCTCGCCTTACATGAAACACACTCTGCTTTTGAGAAAAGAGCACTCTTGTACTCTACTGTGTTTCCTATAGGGCCAGAACAGTGAGCTTGCTCAGAACAAAAGAACTGTGCTTCCTACACACACGGGCCATATCTAGTTCAACTCTGCTTAGGAAACTGTAAAGTACAGTAGATCATCTTCAGTCCAATACACTGTACTTGCTGGGAACAGACGCGAGTGCTCTTTGCACTGTGTAGGGCAATTGGAGCACAATAGTGACTCGTCTTACGAGAAAACAACTCTTGCTCATAGGACAAAAAACTGCATGTGACTCAACTACATTTAGGACTGGGAAACAAACTCTACCTCGTATTACCAGAAACACACTCTGCTTTAGAGAAAGAAGCACTCTTCTACTCTACTGTGTTTCCTATGGGGTCCAAACAGGAAGCTTGCTCAGAACAAAAGAACTGTGCTTCCTACACACACAGACCATATGTAGTTCAACTCTGCTTAGGAACCTGACAAGAACAGTAGCTCCTCTTCAGTCCAACACTGTACTTGCTGGGAACAGACGCGAGTGCTATTTGCACTGTGTATGGCAATGGGAGCGCAATAGTGACTTTCCTTACCAGAAAACAACTCTTGCTCATTGGACCAGAAACTGCATGTGATTCAACTCCATTTATGACTGGGAAACAAACGCTACCTCGCATTACATGAAACACACTCTGCTTTAGAGAAAAGAGCACTCTTCTACTCTACTGTGTTTCCCATAGGGCCAGAACGGTGAGCTTGCTCAGAACAAAAGAACTGTGCTTCTTACACACACGGACCATATCTAGTTCAAATCTGCTTAGGAAACTGAGAAGAACAGTAGCTCCTCTTCAGTCCAATACACTGTACTTGCTTTGAACAGACGCGAGTGCTATTTGCACTGTGTATGGCAATGGGAGTGCAATAGTGAATTTCCTTACCAGAAAACTACTCTTGCTTGTAGAACCAGAAACTGCATGTGATTCAACTCCATTTAGGACTGGGAAACAAACGCTAGCTCGCCTTACAAGAAACACACTCTGCTTTTGAGAAAAGAGCACTCTTCTACTCTACTGTGTTTCCTATGGGGTACAAACAGTGAGCTTGCTCAGAACAAAAAAAATTGTGCTTCCTACACACACGGCCATATCTAGTTCAAGTCTGCTTAGGAACCTGACAAGAACAGTAGCTCCTCTTCAGTCCAATACACTGTACTTGCTGGCAACAGACGCCAGTGCTATTTGTCCTGTGTATGGCAATGGCAGAGCAATAGTGACTATCCTTACCAGAAAACAACTCTTGCACATAGTACCAGAAACTGCATGGGATTCAACTCCATTTAGGACTAGGAAACAAAGGCTAGCTCGACTTACAAGAAACACACTCTGCTTTAGAGAAAGGAGCACTCTTCTAGTCTACTGTGTTTCCTATGGGGTCCAAACAATGAGCTTGCTCAGAACAAAAGTACTGTGCTTCCTACACACACGGACCATATGTAGTTCAACTCTGCTTAGGAACCTGACAAGAACAGTAGCTCCTCTTCAGTCCAACACTGTACTTGCTGGGAACAGACGCGAGTGCTATTTGCATTGTCTATGGCAATGGGAGCTCAATAGTGACATTCCTTAAGAGAAAACAACTCTTGTACGTAGGACCAGAAACTGCATGTGTTTCAACTCCATTTAGGACTGGGAAACAAACGCTAGCTCGCCTTACAAGAAACACACTCTGCTTTAGAGAAAAGAGCACTCTTCTACTCTACTGTGTTTTCTATAGGGCCAGAAGAGTGAGCTTGCTCAGAACAAAAGAACTGTGCTTCCTACACACGGGCCATATCTAGTTCAACTCTGTTTAGGAAATTGACAAGAATAGTAGCTCCTCTTCAGTCTGATACACTGTACTTGCTGGGAACAGACGCCAGTCCTATTTGCACTGTGTATGGCAGTGGGAGCCCAATAGTGACTCGTCTTACCAGAAAACAACTCTTGCTCGTAGGAAAAAAACTGCATGTGATTCAACTCCATTTAGGACTGCGAATCAAAATCTAGCTCGCCTTACAAGAAACACACTCTGCTTTTGAGAAAAGAGCACTCTTCTACTCTACTGTGTTTCCCATAGGGCCAGAACGGTGAGCTTGCTCAGAACAAAAGAACTGTGTTTCCTACACACGGGCCATATCTAATTCAATTCTGCTTAGGAAACTGACAAGAACAGTAGCTCCTCTTCAGTCCGATACACTGTACTTGCTGGGAACAAACGCGAGTGCTATTTGCACTGTGTATGGCAATGGGAGCTCAATAGTGACATTCCTTACCAGAAAACAACTCTTGTACGTAGGACCAGAAACTGCATGTGTTTCAACTCCATTTAGGACTGGGAAACAAACGCTAGCTCGCCTTACAAGAAACACACTCTGCTTTGGAGAAAAGAGCACTCTTCTACTCTACTGTGTTTTCTATAGGGCCAGAAGAGTGAGCTTGCTCAGAACAAAAGAACTGTGCTTCCTACACACGGGCCATATCTAGTTCAACTCTGCTTAGGAAACTGACAAGAACAGTAGCTCCTCTTCAGTCCGATACACTGTACTTGCTGGGAACAGACGCCAGTGCTATTTGCACTGTGTATGGCAGTGGGAGCCCAATAGTGACTCGTCTTACCAGAAAACAACTCTTGCTCTAGGAAAAAGACTGCATGTGATTCAACTCCATTTATTTTAGGACTGCGAATCAAAATCTAGCTCGCCTTACAAGAAACACACTCTGCTTTTGAGAAAAGAGCACTCTTCTACTCTACTGTGTTTCCCATAGTGCCAGAACGGTGAGCTTGCTCAGAACAAAAGAACTGTGCTTCCTACACACGGGCCATATCTAATTCAATTCTGCTTAGGAAACTGACAAGAACAGTAGCTCCTCTTCAGTCCGATACACTGTACTTGCTGGGAACAAACGCGAGTGCTATTTGCACTGTGTATGGCAATGGGAGGGCAATAGGGACTTTCCTTACCAGAAAACAACTCTTGCTCATAGGACCAGAAAGTGCATGTGATTCAACTCCACTTAGGACTGGGAAACAAATGCTAGCTCACCTTACATGAAACACACTCTGCTTTTGAGAAAAGAGCACTCTTGTACTCTACTGTGTTTCCTATAGGGCCAGAACAGTGAGCTTGCTCAGAACAAAAGAACTGTGCTTCCTACACACACGGGCCATATCTAGTTCAACTCTGCTTAGGAAACTGTAAAGTACAGTAGATCCTCTTCAGTCCAATACACTGTACTTGCTGGGAACAGACGCGAGTGCTCTTTGCACTGTGTAGGGCAATTGGAGCACAATAGTGACTCGTCTTACGAGAAATCAACTCTTGCTCATAGGACAAAAAACTGCATGTGACTCAACTACATTTAGGACTGGGAAACAAACTCTACCTCGTATTACCAGAAACACACTCTGCTTTAGAGAAAGAAGCACTCTTCTACTCTACTGTGTTTCCTATGTGGTCCAAACAGGAAGCTTGCTCAGAACAAAAGAACTGTGCTTCCTACACACACAGACCATATGTAGTTCAACTCTGCTTAGGAACCTGACAAGAACAGTAGCTCCTCTTCAGTCCAACACTGTACTTGCTGGGAACAGACGCGAGTGCTATTTGCACTGTGTATGGCAATGGGAGCGCAATAGTGTCTTTCCTTAAGAGAAAACAACTCTTGCTCATTTGACCAGAAACTGCATGTGATTCAACTCCATTTATGACTGGGAAACAAACGCTACCTCGCCTTACATGAAACACACTCTGCTTTAGAGAAAAGAGCACTCTTCTACTCTACTGTGTTTCCCATAGGGCCAGAATGGTGAGCTTGCTCAGAACAAAAGAACTGTGCTTCTTACAAACACGGACCATATCTAGTTCAAATCTGCTTAGGAAACTGAGAAGAACAGTAGCTCCTCTTCAGTCCAATACACTGTACTTGCTTTGAACAGACGCGAGTGCTATTTGCACTGTGTATGGCAATGGGAGTGCAATAGTGACTTTCCTTACCAGAAAACTACTCTTGCTTGTAGAACCAGAAACTGCATGTGATTCAACTCCATTTAGGACTGGGAAACAAACGCTAGCTCGCCTTACAAGAAACACACTCTGCTTTTGAGAAAAGAGCACTCTTCTACTCTACTGTGTTTCCTATGGGGTACAAACAGTGAGCTTGCTCAGAACAAAAAAAATTGTGCTTCCTACACACACGGCCATATCTAGTTCAAGTCTGCTTAGGAACCTGACAAGAACAGTAGCTCCTCTTCAGTCCAATACACTGTACTTGCTGGCAACAGACGCCAGTGCTATTTGTCCTGTGTATGGCAATGGCAGAGCAATAGTGACTTTCCTTACCAGAAAACAACTCTTGCACATAGTACCAGAAACTGCATGGGATTCAACTCCATTTAGGACTGGGAAACAAATGCTAGCTTGCCTTAGAAGAAACACACTCTGCTTTAGAGAAAAGAGCACTCTTCTAGTCTACTGTTTTTCCTATGGGGTCCAAACAGTGAGCTTGCTCGGAACAAAAGAACTGTGCTTCCTACACACACGGACCATATGTAGTTCAACTCTGATTAGGAATCTGACAAGAACAGTAGCTCCTCTTCAGTCCAACACTGTACTTGCTGGGAACAGACGCGAGTGCTATTTGCACTGTGTATGGCAATGGGAGCGCAATAGTGACTTTCCTTACCAGAAAACAACTCTTGTTCATAGGACCAGAAACTGCATGGGATTCAACTCCATTTAGGACTAGGAAACAAACGCTAGCTTGCACTACAAGAAACACACTCTGCTTTAGAGAAAAGAGCACTCTTCTACTCTACTGTGTTTCCTATAGGGCCAGAACAGTGAGCTTGCTCAGAACATAAGAACTGAGCTTCCTACACACACGGGCCATATCTAGTTCAACTCTGCTTAGGAAACTGACAAGAACAGTAGGTCCTCTTCATTCCGATACACTGTACATGCTGGGAACAGACGCCAGTGCTATTTGCCCTGTGTATGACAATGGGAACGCAATAGTGACTCTTCTTACCAGAAAACAACTCTTACTCGTAGGACCAGAAAGTGCATGTGATTCAACTCCATTTAAAACTGGGAAACAAACGCTAGCTCGCCTTACAAGAAACACAGTCTGCTTTTGAGAAAAGAGCACTCTTCTACTCTACTGTGTTTCCTATGGGGTCCAAACAGTGAGTTGGTCAGAACAAAAAAAATTGTGCTTCCTATACACACGGCCATATATAGTTCAAGTCTGCTTAGGAACCTGACAAGAACAGTAGATCCTCTTCAGTCCAATACACTGTACTTGCTGGCAGCAGACGCCAGTGCTATTTGTCCTGTGTATGGCAATGGGAGCGCAATAGTGACTCGTCTTACCAGAAAACAACTCTTGCTCATAGTACAAAAAACTGCATGTGATTCAACTCCATTTAGGACGGGGAATCAAACGCTACCTCGCCTTACAAGAAACACACTCTGCTATTGAGAAAAGAACACTCTTCTACTCTACTGTGTTTCCCATAGGGCCAGAACAATGAGCTTGCTCAGAACAAAAGAACTGTGCTTCCTACACACACGGGGCATATCTAGTTCAACTCTGCTTAGGAAACTGACAAGAACAGTAGCTCCTCTTCAGTCCAATACACTGTACTTGCTAGGAACAGACGGGAGTGCTATTTGCACTGTGTATGGCAATGGGAGCGCAATAGTGACTTTCCTTACCAAAAAACAACTCTTGCTTGTAGGACCAGAAACTGCATGTGATTCAACTCCATTTAGGACTGGGAAACAAACGCTAGCTCGCCTTACAAGAAACACAGTCTGCTTTTGAGAAAAGAGCACTCTTCTACTCTACTGTGTTTCCTATGGGGTCCAAACAGTGAGCTTGCTCAGAACAAAAAAAATTGTGCTTCATACACACACGGCCATATCTAGTTCAAGTCTGCTTAGGAACCTGACAAGAACAGTAGATCCTCTTCAGTCCAATACACTGTACTTGCTGGCAACAGACGCCAGTGCTATTTGTCCTCTGTATGGCAATGGCAGCGCAATAGTGACTTTCCTTACCAGAAAACAACTCTTGCTCATAGTACCAGAAACTGCATGGGATTCAACTCCATTTAGGACTGGGAAACAAACGCTAGCTCGCCTTACAAGAAACACACTCTGCTTTAGAGAAATGAACACTCTTCTAGTCTACTGTGTTTCCTATGGGGTCCAAACAGTGAGCTTGCTCAGAACAAAAGAACTGTGCTTCCTACACACACGGACCATATGTAGTTCAACTCTGATTAGGAACCTGACAAGAACAGTAGCTTCTCTTCAGTCCAACACTGTACTTGCTGGGAACAGACGCGAGTGCTATTTGCACTGTGTATGGCAATGGGAGCACAATAGTGACTTTCCTTACCAGAAAACAACTCTTGTCCGTAGGACCAGAAATTGCAGTGATTCAACTCCATTTAGGACTAGGAAACAAACGCTAACTTGCCCTGAAAGAAACACACTCTGCTTTAGAGAAAAGAGCACTCTTCTACTCTACTGTGTTTCCTATAGGGCCAGAACAGTGAGCTTGCTCAGATCATAAGAACTGAGCTTCGTACACACACGGGCCATATCTAGTTCAACTCTGCTTAGGAAATTGAAAAGAACAGTAGCTCCTCTTCAGTCCGATACACTGTACTTGCTGGGAACAGACACCAGTGCTATTTGCACTGTGTATGGCAATGGGATGCAATAGTGACTTTCCTTACCAGAACACAACTCTTGCTCATAGGACCAGAAACTGCATCTGATTCAACTCCATTTAGGACTGGGAAACAAACGCTACCTCGCCTTACATGAAACACACTCTGCTTTTGAGAAAAGAGCACTCTTCTACTCTACTCTGTTTCCTATGGGGTCCGAACAGTGAGCTTGCTCAGCACAAAAGAACTGTGCTTCCTACACACATGGGCCATATCTAGTTCACCTCTGCTTAGAAAACTGAAAAGAACAGTAGATCCTGTTCAGTCCAATACACTGTACTTGCTGGGAACAGATGCGAGTGCTATTTGCACTGTGTATGGCAATGGGAGCGCAATAGTGACATTCCTTACCAGAAAACTACTCTTGCTTGTAGAACCAGAAACTGCATGTGATTCAACTCCATTTAGGACTGGGAAACAAACGCTAGCTCGCCTTACAAAAAACACACTCTGCTTTTGAGAAAAGAGCTCTCTTCTACTCTACTGTGTTTCCTATGGGGTACAAACAGTGAGCTTGCTCAGAACAAAAAAAATTGTGCTTCCTACACACACGGCCATATCTAGTTCAAGTCTGCTTAGGAACCTGACAAGAACAGTAGCTCCTCTTCAGTCCAATACACTGTACTTGCTGGCAACAGACGCCAGTGCTATTTGTCCTGTGTATGGCAATGGCAGCGCAATAGTGACTTTCCTTACCAGAAAACAACTCTTGCACATAGTACCAGAAACTGCATGGGATTCAACTCCATTTAGGACTGGGAAACAAAGGCTAGCTCGCCTTACAAGAAACACACTCTGCTTTAGAGAAAGGAGCACTCTTCTAGTCTACTGTGTTTCCTATGGGGTCCAAACAGTGAGCTTGCTCAGAACAAAAGAACTGTGCTTCCTACACACACGGACCATATGTAGTTCAACTCTGATTAGGAATCTGACAAGAACAGTAGCTCCTCTTCAGTCCAACACTGTACTTGCTGGGAACAGACGCGAGTGCTATTTGCACTGTGTATGGCAATGGGAGCGCAATAGTGACTTTCCTTACCAGAAAACAACTCTTGTTCGTAGGACCAGAAACTGCATATGATTCAACTCCATTTAAGACTAGGAAACAAACGCTAGCTTGCACTACAAGAAACACACTCTGCTTTAGAGAAAAGAGCACTCTTCAACTCTACTGTGTTTCCTATAGGGCCAGAACAGTGAGCTTGCTCAGAACATAAGAACTGAGCTTCCTACACACACGGGCCATATCTAGTTCAACTCTGCTTAGGAAACTGACAAGAACAGTAGCTCCTCTTCAGTCCAATACACTGTACTTGCTGGGAACAGACGCCAGTGCTATTTGCACTGTGTATGGCAATGGGAGTGCAATAGTGACTTTCCATACCAGAAAACAACTCTTGCTCATAGGAACAGAAACTGCATGTGATTCAACTCCATTTAGGACTGGGAAACAAACGCTACCTCGCCTTACATGAAACACACTCTGCTTTTGAGAAAAGAGCACTCTTCTACTCTACTCTGTTTCCTATGGGGTCCGAACAGTGAGCTTGCTCAGAATAAAAGAACTGTGCTTCCTACACACACGGCCATATCTAGTTCAATTGTGCTTAGTAACCTGCCAAGAACAGTAGCTCCTCTTCACAACACCACACTGTACTTGCAGGGAACAGACATGAGTGCTATTTGCACTCTGTATGGCAATAGTAGCACAATAGTGACTCGTCTTACCAGAAAACAACTCTAGCTCATAGGACAAAAAACTGCATGTGGCTCAACTCCATTTAGGATTGGGAAACAAACTCTAGCTAGCCTTACAAGAAACACACTCTGCTTTTGAGAAAAGAGCACTCTTCTACTCTACTGAGTTTCCCATAGGGCCAGAACGGTGTGCTTGCTCCGAACAAAAGAACTGTGCTTCCTACACACACGGGCCATATCTAGTTCAATTCTGCTTAGGAACCTGACAAGAACAGTAGCTCCTATTCAGTCCAATACACTGTACATGCTGGGAACAGACGCCAGTGCTATTTGCCCTGTGTATGACAATGGGAACACAATAGTGACTCTTCTTACCAGAAAACAACTCTTACTCGTAGGACCAGAAAGTGCATGTGATTCAACTCCATTTAAAACTGGGAAACAAACGCTAGCTCGCCTTACAAGAGACACAGTCTGCTCTTGAGAAAAGAGCACTCTTCTACTCTACTGTGTTTCCTATGGGGTCCAAACAGTGAGTTGGTCAGAACAAAAAAAATTGTGCTTCCTATACACGGCCATATATAGTTCAAGTCTGCTTAGGAAACTGACAAGAACAGTAGATCCTCTTCAGTCCAATACACTGTACTTGCTGGCAACAGACGCCAGTGCTATTTGTCCTGTGTATGGCAATGGCAGCGCAATAGTGACTATTCTTATCATAAAACAACTCTTGCTCGTAGGACCAGAAACTGCATGTGTTTCAACTCCATTTAGGACTGGGAAACAAACGCTAGCTCGCCTTACAAGAAACACACTCTGCTTTAGAGAAAAGAGCACTCTTCTACTCTACTGTGTTTCCTATAGGGCCAGAACAGTGAGCTTGCTCAGAACAAAATAACTGTGCTTCCTACACACGGGCCATATCTAGTTAAACTCTGCTTAGGAAACTGACAAGAACAGTAGCTCCTCTTCAGTCCAATACACTGTACTTGCTGGGAACAGACGCGAGTGCTATTTGCACTGTGTATGGCAATGGGAGCGCAATAGTGACTTTCCTTACCAGAAAACAACTCTTACTCATAGTACCAGAAACTGCATGGGATTCAACTCCATTTGGGACTGGGAAACAAATGCTAGCTCGCCTTACAAGAAACACACTCTACTTTAGAGAAAAGAGCACTCTTCTAGTCTACTGTGTTTCCTATGGGGTCCAAACAGTGAGCTTGCTCAGAACAAAAGAACTGTGCTTCCTACACACATGGACCATATGTAGTTCAACTCTGCTTAGGAACCTGACAAGAACAGTAGCTTCTCTTCAGTCCAACACTGTACTTGCTGGGAACAGACGCGAGTGCTATTTGCACTGTGAATGGCAATGGGAGCACAATAGTGACTTTCCTTACCAGAAAACAACTCTTGTTCGTAAGACCAGAAACTGCATGTGATTCAACTCCATTTAGGACTAAGAAACAAACACGAGCTTGCCTTACAAGAAACACACTCTGCTTTTGAGAAAAGAGCACTCTTCTACTCTACTGTGTTTCCTATGGGGTCCAAACAATGAGCTTGCTTAGAACAAAAGAACTGTGCTTCCTACACACACGGGCCATATCTAGTTCACCTCTGCTTAGGAAACTGAAAAGAACAGTAGATCCTATTCAGTCCAGTACACTGTACTTGCTGGGAACAGACGTGAGTGCTATTTGCAGTGTGTATGGAAATGGGAGCGCAATAGTGACTCGTCTTACCAGAAAACAACTCTTGCTCATAGTACAAAAAACTGCATGTGATTCAACTCCATTTAGGACTGGGAATCAAACGCTACCTCGCCTTACAAGAAACACACTCTGCTTTTGAGAAAAGAACACTCTTCTACTCTACTGTGTTTCCCATAGGGCCAGAACAATGAGCTTGCTCAGAACAAAAGAACTGTGCTTCCTACACACACGGGGCATATCTAGTTCAACTCTGCTTAGGAAACTGACAAGAACAGTAGCTCCTCTTCAGTCCAATACACTGTACTTGCTAGGAACAGACGGGAGTGCTATTTGCACTGTGTATGGCAATGGGAGCGCAATAGTGACTTTCCTTACCAGAAAACAACTCTTGCTCGTAGGACCAGAAACTGCATGTGATTCAACTCCATTTAGGACTGGGAAACAAACGCTAGCTCGCCTTACAAGAAACACAGTCTGCTTTTGAGAAAAGAGCACTCTTCTACTCTACTGTGTTTCGTATGGGGTCCAAACTGTGAGCTTGCTCAGAACAAAAAAAATTGTGCTTCCTACACACACGGCCATATCTAGTTCAAGTCTGCTTATGAACCTGACAAGAACAGTAGATCCTCTTCAGTCCAATACACTGTACTTGCTGGCAACAGACGCCAGTGCTATTTGTCCTGTGTATGGCAATGGCAGCGCAATAGTGACTTTCCTTACCAGAAAACAACTCTTGCTCATAGTACCAGAAACTGCATGGGATTCAACTCCATTTAGGACTGGGAAACAAACGCTAGCTCGCCTTACAAGAAACACACTCTGCTTTAGAGAAAGGAGCACTCTTCTAGTCTACTGTGTTTCCTATGGGGTCCAAACAGTGAGCTTGCTCAGATCATAAGAACTGAGCTTCGTACACACACGGGCCATATCTAGTTCAACTCTGCTTAGGAAATTGAAAAGAACAGTAGCTCCTCTTCAGTCCGATACACTGTACTTGCTGGGAACAGACACCAGTGCTATTTGCACTGTGTATGGCAATGGGATGCAATAGTGACTTTCCTTACCAGAAAACAACTCTTGCTCATAGGACCAGAAACTACATCTGATTCAACTCCATTTAGGACTGGGAAACAAACGCTACCTCGCCTTACATGAAACACACTCTGCTTTTGAGAAAAGAGCACTCTTCTACTCTACTCTGTTTCCTATGGGGTCCGAACAGTGAGCTTGCTCAGAACAAAAGAACTGTGCTTCCTACACACATGGGCCATATCTAGTTCACCTCTGCGTAGAAAACAGAAAAGAACAGTAGATCCTGTTCAGTCCAATACACTGTACTTGCTGGGAACAGACGCGAGTGCTATTTGCACTGTGTATGGCAATGGGAGCACAATAGTGACTCGTCTTACCATAAAACAACTCTTGCTCGAAGGACCAGAAACTGCATGTGATTCAACTCCATTTAGGACTGGGAAACAAATGCTAGCTTGCCTTACAAGAAACTCACTCTGCTTTAGAGAAAAGAGCACTCTTCTACTCTACTGTGTTTCCTATAGGGCCAGAACAGTGAGCTTGCTCAGAACAAAAGAACTGTGCTTCCTACACACACGGGCCATATCTAGTTCAACTCTGCTTAGGAAACTGACAAGAACAGTAGCTCCTCTTCAGTCCTATACACTGTACTTGATGTGAACAGACGCGAGTGCTATTTGCACTGTATATGGCAATGGGAGTGCAATAGTGACTTTCCTTACCAGAAAACAACTCTTGCTCATAGGACCAGAAAGTGCATGTGATTCAACTCCATTTAGGACTGGGAAACAAATGCTAGCTCGCCTTACATGAAACACACTCTGCTTTTGAGAAAAGAGCACTCTTCTACTCTACTGTGTTTCCTATGGTGTCTAGACAGTGAGCATGCTCAGAACAAAAGAACTGTGCTTCCTACACACATGGGCCATATCTAGTTCAACTCTGCTTAGGTAACTGAAAAGAACAGTAGATCCTCTTCAGTCCAATACACTGTACTTGCTGGGACCAGACGCGAGTGCTCTTTGCACTGTGTATAGCAATGGGAGCACAATCGTGACTTTCCTTACCAGAAAACAACTCTTGTTCATAGGACCAGAAACTGCATGGGATTCAATTCTATTTAGGACTAGGAAACAAACGCTAGCTTGCACTACAAGAAACACACTCTGCTTTAGAGAAAAGAGCACTCTTCTACTCTACTGTGTTTCCTATAGGGCCAGAACAGTGAGCTTGCTCAGAACATAAGAACTGAGCTTCCTACACACACGGGCCATATCTAGTTCAACTCTGCTTAGGAAACTGACAAGAACAGTAGCTCCTCTTCAGTCCGATACACTGTACTTGCTGGGAGCAGACGCCAGTGCTATTTGCACTGTGTATGGCAGTGGGAGCCCAATAGTGACTCGTCTTACCAGAAAACAACTCTTGCTCGTAGGAAAAAAACTGCATGTGATTCAACTCCATTTAGGACTGCGAATCAAAATCTAGCTCGCCTTACAAGAAACACACTCTGCTTTTGAGAAAAGAGCACTCTTCTACTCTACTGTGTTTTCTATAGGGCCAGAACAATGAGCTTGCTCAGAACTTAATAACTGTGCTTCCTACACACACGGGCCATATCTAGTTCAACTCTGCTTAGGAACTTGACAAGAACAGTAGATACCCTTTAGTTCAATACACTGTACTTGCTGGGAACAGACGCCAGTGCTATTTGTCCTGTGTATGGCAATGGCAGCGCAATAGTGACTATTCGTACCATAAAACAACTCTTGCTCGTAGGACCAGAAACTGCATGTGTTTCAACTCCATTTCGGACTGGGAAACAAATGCTAGCTCGCCTTCCAGGAAACACACTCTTCTTTAGAGAAAAGAGCACTCTTCTACTCTATTGTGTTTCCTATAGGGCAAGAACAGTGAGCTTGCTCAGAACAAAAGAACTGTGCTTCCTACACACGGGCCATATCTAGTTCAACTATACTTAGGAAACTGACAAGAACTGTAGCTCCTCTTCAGTCCGATACACTGTATTTGCTGGAAACAGACGCCAGTGCTATTTGCACTGTATATGGCAATGGGAGCGCAATAGGGACTTTCCTTACCAGAAAACAACTCTTGATCGTACGACCAGAAAGTGCATGTGATTCAACTCCATTTAGGACTGGCAAACAAATGCTAGCTCGCCTTACATGAAATACACTCTGCTTTTGAGAAAAGAGTACTCTTCTACTCTACTGGGTTTCCTATGGGGTCCAAACAGTGAGCTTGCTCAGAACAAAAGAACTGTGCTTCCTACACACATGGGCCATATCTAGGTCAACTCTGCTTAGGAAACTGAAAAGAACAGTAGATCCTCTTCAGTCCAATACACTGTACTTGCTGGGATCAGACGCGAGTGCTCTTTGCACTGTGTATGGCAATGGGAGCCCAATAGTGACTCGTCTTACCAGAAAACAACTCTTGCTCGTAGGACCAGAAACTGCATGTGATTCAACTCCATTTAGGACTGGGAAAAAAAGCTAGCTTGCCTTACAAGAAACACACCCTGCTTTTAAGAAAAGAGCACTCTTCTACTCTACTGTGTTTCCTATAGGGCCAGAACAGTGAGCTTGCTCAGAACATAATAACTGTGCTTCCTACACACACGGGCCATATCTAGTTCAACACTGCTTAGGAAACTGAGAAGAACAGTAGCTCCTCTTCAGTCCAATACACTATACTTGCTAGGACGAGACGGGAGTGCTATTTGCACTGTGTACGGCAATGGGAACGCAATAGTGACTTTCCTTACCAGAAAATAACTCTTGCTCGTAGGACCAGAAACTGCTTGTGATTCAACTCCATTTAAGACTGGGAAACAAATGCTACCTCGCCTTACATGAAACACACTCTGCTTTTGAGAAAAGAGCACTCTTCTACTCTACTGTGTTTCCTATGGGGTCCAAACAGTGAGCTTGCTCAGAACAAAAGAACTGTGCTTCCTACATACATGGGCAATATCTAGTTCACCTCTGCTTAGGAAACTGAAAAGAACAGTAGATCCTATTTAGTCCAATACACTGTACTTGCTGGGAACAGACACGAGTGCTATTTGCACTGTGTATGGCAATGGGAGCACAATAGTGACTCGTCTTACCAGAAAACAACTCTTGCTCGTAGGACCAGAAACTGCATGTGATTCAACTCCATTTAGGACTAGGAAACAAACGCTAGCTCGCCTTACAAGAAACACAGTCGACTTTTGAGAAAAGAGCACTCTTCTACTCTACTGTGTTTCCTATGGGGTCCAAACAGTGAGCTTGCTCAGAACAAAAAAAATTGTGCTTCCTACACACACGGCCATATCTAGTTCAAGTCTGCTTAGGAACCTGACAAGAACAGTAGATCCTCTTCAGTCCAATACACTGTACTTTCTGGCAACAGACGCCAGTGCTATTTGTCCTGTGTATGGCAATGGCAGCGCAATGGTGACTTTCCTTACCAGAAAACAACTCTGGCTCATAGGACCAGAAACGGAATGATATTCTGCTCCATTTAGGACTGGGAAACAAACGCTAGCTTGCCTTACAAGAAACACACTCTGCTTTAGAGAAAGGAGCAATCTTCTACTCTACTGTGTTTCCTATGGGGTCCAAACAGTGAGCTTGCTCAGAACATAAGAACTGAGCTTCCTACACACATGGGCAATATCTAGTTCACCTCTGCTTAGGAAACTGACAAGAACAGTAGATCCTATTCAGTCCAATACACTGTACTTGCTGGGAACAGACGCGAGTGCTATTTGCACTGTGTATGGCAATGGGAGCACAATAGTGACTCGTCTTACCAGAAAACAACTCTTGCTCGTAGGACCACAAACTGCATGTGTTTCAACTCCATTTCGGACTGGGAAACAAATGCTAGCTCGCCTTACAAGAAACAAACTCTGCTTTTGAGAAAAGAACACTCTTCTACTCTACTGTGTTTCCGATAGAGCCAGAACAGTGAGCTTGCTCAGAACAAAAGAACTGTGCTTCCTACACACACGGGCCATGTCTAGTTCAACTCTGCTTAGGAAACTGAGAAGAACAGTAGCTCCTCTTCAGTCCAATACACTATACTTGCTAGGAACAGACGGGAGTGCTATTTGCACTGTGTATGGCAATGGGGCACAATAGTGACTTTCCTTACCAGAAAACAACTCTTGCTCATAGGACCAGAAACTGCATGTGATTCAACTCCATTTAGGACTGGGAAACAAACGCTAGCTCGCCTTACAAGAAACACACTCTGCTTTTGAGAAAAGAGCATTCTTCTACTCTACTGTTTTACGTATAGGGCCAGAACAGTGAGCTTGTTCAGAACAAAAGAACTGTGCTTCCTACACACGGGCCATATCTAGTTCACCTCTGCTTAGGAAACTGACAAGAACAGTAGCTCCTCTTCATTCCGATACACTGTACTTGCTGGGAACAGAAGCGAGTGCTATTTGCACTGTATATGGCAATAGGAATGCAATAGTGACTTTCCTTACCAGAAAACAACTCTTGCTCGTAGGACCAGAAACTGCATGTGATTCAACTCCATTTAGGACTAGGAATCAAACGCTAGCTCGCTTTACAAGAAACACAGTTGACTTTTGAGAAAAGAGCACTCTTCTACTCTACTGTGTTTCCTATGGGATCAAAACAGTGAGCTTGCTCAGAACAAAAAAAAATTGTGCTTCCTACACACACGGCCATATCTAGTTCAACTCTGCTTAGGAAACTGACAAGAACAGTAGCTCCTCTTCAATCCGATACACTGTACTTGCTGGGATCAGACGCGAGTGCTATTTGCACTGTGTATGGCAATGGGAGCGCAATAGTGACTTTCCTTACCAGAAAACATCTCTTGCTAGTAGGACCAGAAACTGCATGTGATTAAACTCCATTTAGGACTGGGAAAAAAACGCGAGCTTACCTTACAAGAAACACACTCTGCTTTTGAGAAAAGAGCACTCTTCTACTCTACTGTGTTTCCTATAGGGCCAGAACAGTGAGCTTGCTCAGAACATAATAACTGTGCTTCCTACACACACGGGCCATATATAGTTCAACTCTGCTTAGGAACCTGACAAGAACAGTAGCTCCTCTTCAGTCCAATACACTGTACTTGCTGGCAACAGACGCGAGTGCTATTTGCACTGTATATGGCAATGGGAGCACAATAGGGACTTTCCTTACCAGAAAACAACTCTTGCTCGTAGGACCAGAAAGTGCATGTGTTTCAACTCCATTTAGGACTGGGAAACAAATGATAGCTCGCCTTACATGAAACACACTCTGCTTTTGAGAAAAGAGCACTCTTCTACTCTACTGTGTTTCCTATGGGGTCCAAACAGTGAGCTTGCTCAGAACAAAAAAAATTGTGCTTCCTACACACACGGCCATATCTAGTTCAAGTCTGCTTAGGAACCTGACAAGAACAGTAGATCCTCTTCAGTCCAATACACTGTACTTGCTGGCAACAGACGCCAGTGCTATTTGTCCTGTGTATGGCAATGGCAGTGCAATAGTGACTCTTATTACCAGAAAACAACTCTTGCTCGTAGTACCAGAAACTGCATGGGATTCAACTCCATTTAGGACTGGGAAACAAATGCTACCTCGCCTTACAAGAAATACACTCTGCTTTAGAGAAAGAAGCACTCTTCTAATCTACTGTGTTTCCTATGGTGTCCAAACAGTGAGCTTGCTCAGAACAAAAGAACTGCGCTTCCTACACACACAGACCATCTGTAGTTCAACTCTGCTTAGGAACCTTACAAGAACAGTAGCTCCTCTTCAGTCCAACACTGTACTTGCTGGGAACAGATGCGAGTGCTATTTGCACTGTGTATGGCAATGGGAGCACAATAGTGACTTTCCTTACCAGAAAACAACTCTTGCTCGTAGGACCAGAAACTGCATGGGTTTCAACTCCATTTAGGACTGGGAAACAAACGCTAGCTCGCCTTACAAGAAACACACTCTGCTTTAGAGAAAAGAGCACTCTTCTACTCTACTGTGTTTCCTATAGGGCCAGAACAGTGAGCTTGCTCAGAACAAAAGAACTGTGCTTCCTACACACGGGCCATATCTAGTTGAACTCTGCTTAGGAAACTGACAAGAACAGTAGCTTCTCTTCAGTCCAATACACTGTACTTGCTGGAAACAGACGCGAGTGCTATTTGCACTCTGTATGGCAATGGGAGCGCAATAGTGACTTTCCTTACCAGAAAACAACTCTTGCTCATAGTACCAGAAACTGCATGTGATTCAACTCCATTCAGGACTAGGAAACAAACGCTAGCTTGCCTTACAAGAAACACACTCTGCTTTAGAGAAAAGAGCACTCTTCTACTCTACTGTGTTTCCTATGGGGTCCAAACAGTGAGCTTGCTCAGAACAAAAGAACTGTGCTTCCTACACACATGGACCATATGTAGTTCAACTCTTCTTAGGAACCTGACAAGAACAGTAGCTCCTATTCAGTCCAACACTGTACTTGCTGTGAACAGAAGCGAGTGCTATTTGCACTGTGAATGGCAATGGGAGCGCAATAGTGACTTTCCTTATGAGAAAACAACTCTTGTTTGTAGAACCAGAAACTGCATGTGATTCAATTTCATTTAGGACTAGGAAACAAACACTAGCTTCCCTTACAAGAAACACACTCTGCTTTTGAGAAAAGAGCACTCTTCTACTCTACTGTGTTTCCCATAGGGCCAGAACTGTGAGCTTGCTCAGAACATAAGAACTGAGCTTCCTACACACACGGGCCATATCTAGTTCAACTCTGCTTAGGAAACTGACAAGAACAGTAGCTCCTCTTCAGTCCTATACACCGTACTTGCTTGAAACAGACGCCAGTGCTATTTGCACTGTGTATGGCAATGGGAGTGCAATAGTGACTTTCCTTACCAGAAAACAACTCTTGCTCATAGGACCAGAAACTGCATGTGATTCAACTCCATTTAGGACTGGGAAACAAATGCTACCTCGCCTTACATGAAACACACTCTGCTTTTGAGAAAAGAGCAAGCTTCCACTCTACTATTTTTCCTATAGGGCCAGAACAGTGAGCTTGCTCAGAACATAATAACTGTGCTTCCTACACACAGGGGCCATATCTAGTTCAACTCTGCTTAGGAACCTGACAAGAACAGTAGCTCCTCTTCAGTCCGATACTCTGTACTTGCTGGGAACAGACGCCAGTGCTATTTGCACTGTGTATGGCAATGGGAGTGCAATAGTGTCTTTCCTTACCAGAAAACAACTCTTGCTCATAGTACCAAAAACTGCATGGGATTCAAGTCCATTTAGGACTGGGAAACAAACGCTATCTCGCCTTACAAGAAACACACTCTGCTTTAGAGAAAGAAGCACTCTTCTAGTCTAGTGTGTTTCCTATGGGGTCCAAACAGTGAGCTTGCTCAGAACAAAAGAACTGTGCTTCCTACACACATGGACCATATGTAGTTCAACTCTGCTTAGGAACCTGACAAGAACAGTAGCTCCTCTTCAGTCCATCACTGTACTTGCTGGGAACAGACGCGAGTGCTATTTGCACTGTGTAGGGCAATTGGAGCACAATAGTGACTCGTCTTACCAGAAAACAACTCTTGCTCATAGGACAAAAAACTGCATGTGACTCAACTACCTTTCGGACTGGGAAACAAACTCTAGCTCGCCTTACAAGAAACACACTCTGCTTTTGAGAAAAGAACACTTGTCTACTCTACTGTGTTTCCCATAGGGCTAGAACAATGAGCTTGCTCAGAACAAAAGAACTGTGCTTCCTGAACACACGGGGCATATCTAGTTCAACTCTGCTTATGAAACTGATAAGAACAGCAGCTCCTCTTCAGTCCAATACACTGTACTTGGTGGGAACAGACGGGAGTGCTATTTGCACTGTGTATGGCAATGGGAGCGCAATAGTGACTTTCCTTACCAGAAAACAACTCTTGCTCTTAGGACCAGAAACTGCATGTGATTCAACTCCATTTAGGACTGGGAAACAAACGCTAGATCGCCTTAGAAGAAAAACAGTCTGCGTTTGAGAAAAGAGCACTCTTCTACTCTACTGTGTTAACTATGGGGTCCAAACAGTGAGCTTGCTCAGAACAAAAAAAATTGTGCTTCCTACAAACACGGCCATATCTAGTTCAAGTCTGCTTAGGAACCTGACAAGAACAGTAGATCCTCTTCAGTCCAATACACTGTACTTGCTGGCAACAGACGCCAGTGCTATTTGTCCTGTGTATGGCAATGGCAGCGCAATAGTGTCTCTTATTATCAGAAAACAACTCTTGCTCGTAGTACCAGAAACTGCATGGGATTCAACTCCTTTTAGGACTGGGAAACAAATGCTACCTCGCCTTACAAGAAACACACTCTGCTTTAGAGAAAGAAGCACTCTTCTAATCTACTGTGTTTCCTATGGTGTCCAAACAGTGAGCTTGCTCAGAACAAAAGAACTGCGCTTCCTACACACACAGACCATCTGTAGTTCAACTCTGCTTAGGAACCTTACAAGAACAGTAGCTCCTCTTCAGTCCAACACTGTACTTGCTGGGAACAGATGCGAGTGCTATTTGCACTGTGTATGGCAATGGGAGCACAATAGTGACTTTCCTTACCAGAAAACAACTCTTGTTCGTAGGACCAGAAACTGCATGTGATTCAACTCCATTTACGACTTGGAAACAAACACCAGCTCGCCTTACAAGAAACACACACTGCTTTTGAGAATAGCACTCTTCTACTCTACTGTGTTTCCTATAGGGCCAGAACAGTGAGCTTGCTCAGAACATAAGAACTGAGCTTCCTACACACACGGGCCATATCTAGTTCAACTATGCTTAGGAAACTGACAAGAACAGTAGCTCCTCTTCAGTCCGATACACTGTACTGGCTGGGAACAGACGCCAGTGCTTTTTGCACTGTGTATGGCAATGGGAGTGCAATAGTGACTTTCCTTCCCAAAAAACAACTCTTGCTCATAAGACCAGAAACTGCATGTGATTCAACTCCATTTAGGACTGGGAAACAAACGCTACTTCGCCTTACATGAAACACACTCTGCTTTTGAGAAAAGAGCACTCTTCTACTCTACTGTGTTTCCTACGGGGTCCGAACAGTGAGCTTGCTCAGAACAAAAGAACTGTGCTTCCTACACACACGGGCCATATCTAGTTCAACTCTCCTTAGGAACCTGACAAGAACAGTAGATCCCCTTTAGTCCAATACACTGTACTTGCTAGGAACAGATGCCAGTGCTATATGTCCTGTGTATGGCAATGGCAGCGCAATAGTGACTATTCTTACCATAAAACAACTCTTGCTCGTAGGACCAGAAACTGCATGTGTTTCAACTCCATTTAGGACTGGGAAACAAACGCTAGCTCGCCTTACAAGAAACACACTCTGCTTTAGAGAAAAGAGCACTCTTCTACTCTACTGTGTTTCCTATAGGGCCAGAACAGTGAGCTTGCTCAGAACAAAAGAACTGTGCTTCCTACACACGGGCCATATCTAGTTGAACTCTGCTTAGGAAACTGACAAGAACAGTAGCTTCTCTTCAGTCCAATACACTGTACTTGCTGGAAACAGACGCGAGTGCTATTTGCACTCTGTATGGCAATGGGAGCGCAATAGTGACTTTCCTTACCAGAAAACAACTCTTGCTCATAGTACCAGAAACTGCATGTGATTCAACTCCATTCAGGACTAGGAAACAAACGCTAGCTTGCCTTACAAGAAACACACTCTGCTTTAGAGAAAAGAGCACTCTTCTACTCTACTGTGTTTCCTATGGCGTCCAAACAGTGAGCTTGCTCAGAACAAAAGAACTGTGCTTCCTACACACATGGACCATATGTAGTTCAACTCTTCTTAGGAACCTGACAAGAACAGTAGCTCCTATTCAGTCCAACACTGTACTTGCTGTGAACAGAAGCGAGTGCTATTTGCACTGTGAATGGCAATGGGAGCGCAATAGTGACTTTCCTTATGAGAAAACAACTCTTGTTTGTAGAACCAGAAACTGCATGTGATTCAATTTCATTTAGGACTAGGAAACAAACACTAGCTTCCCTTACAAGAAACACACTCTGCTTTTGAGAAAAGAGCACTCTTCTACTCTACTGTGTTTCCCATAGGGCCAGAACTGTGAGCTTGCTCAGAACATAAGAACTGAGCTTCCTACACACACGGGCCATATCTAGTTCAACTCTGCTTAGGAAACTGACAAGAACAGTAGCTCCTCTTCAGTCCTATACACCGTACTTGCTTGAAACAGACGCCAGTGCTATTTGCACTGTGTATGGCAATGGGAGTGCAATAGTGACTTTCCTTACCAGAAAACAACTCTTGCTCATAGGACCAGAAACTGCATGTGATTCAACTCCATTTAGGACTGGGAAACAAATGCTACCTCGCCTTACATGAAACACACTCTGCTTTTGAGAAAAGAGCAAGCTTCCACTCTACTATTTTTCCTATAGGGCCAGAACAGTGAGCTTGCTCAGAACATAATAACTGTGCTTCCTACACACAGGGGCCATATCTAGTTCAACTCTGCTTAGGAACCTGACAAGAACAGTAGCTCCTCTTCAGTCCGATACTCTGTACTTGCTGGGAACAGACGCCAGTGCTATTTGCACTGTGTATGGCAATGGGAGTGCAATAGTGTCTTTCCTTACCAGAAAACAACTCTTGCTCATAGTACCAAAAACTGCATGGGATTCAAGTCCATTTAGGACTGGGAAACAAACGCTATCTCGCCTTACAAGAAACACACTCTGCTTTAGAGAAAGAAGCACTCTTCTAGTCTAGTGTGTTTCCTATGGGGTCCAAACAGTGAGCTTGCTCAGAACAAAAGAACTGTGCTTCCTACACACATGGACCATATGTAGTTCAACTCTGCTTAGGAACCTGACAAGAACAGTAGCTCCTCTTCAGTCCATCACTGTACTTGCTGGGAACAGACGCGAGTGCTATTTGCACTGTGTAGGGCAATTGGAGCACAATAGTGACTCGTCTTACCAGAAAACAACTCTTGCTCATAGGACAAAAAACTGCATGTGACTCAACTACCTTTCGGACTGGGAAACAAACTCTAGCTCGCCTTATAAGAAACACACTCTGCTTTTGAGAAAAGAACACTTGTCTATTCTACTGTGTTTCCCATAGGGCTAGAACAATGAGCTTGCTCAGAACAAAAGAACTGTGCTTCCTGAACACACGGGGCATATCTAGTTCAACTCTGCTTATGAAACTGATAAGAACAGCAGCTCCTCTTCAGTCCAATACACTGTACTTGGTGGGAACAGACGGGAGTGCTATTTGCACTGTGTATGGCAATGGGAGCGCAATAGTGACTTTCCTTACCAGAAAACAACTCTTGCTCTTAGGACCAGAAACTGCATGTGATTCAACTCCATTTAGGACTGGGAAACAAACGCTAGATCGCCTTAGAAGAAAAACAGTCTGCGTTTGAGAAAAGAGCACTCTTCTACTCTACTGTGTTAACTATGGGGTCCAAACAGTGAGCTGGCTCAGAACAAAAAAAAATTGTGCTTCCTACAAACACGGCCATATCTAGTTCAAGTCTGCTTAGGAACCTGACAAGAACAGTAGATCCTCTTCAGTCCAATACACTGTACTTGCTGGCAACAGACGCCAGTGCTATTTGTCCTGTGTATGGCAATGGCAGCGCAATAGTGTCTCTTATTATCAGAAAACAACTCTTGCTCGTAGTACCAGAAACTGCATGGGATTCAACTCCTTTTAGGACTGGGAAACAAATGCTACCTCGCCTTACAAGAAACACACTCTGCTTTAGAGAAAGAAGCACTCTTCTAATCTACTGTGTTTCCTATGGTGTCCAAACAGTGAGCTTGCTCAGAACAAAAGAACTGCGCTTCCTACACACACAGACCATCTGTAGTTCAACTCGGCTTAGGAACCTTACAAGAACAGTAGCTCCTCTTCAGTCCAACACTGTACTTGCTGGGAACAGATGCGGGTGCTATTTGCACTGTGTATGGCAATGGGAGCACAATAGTGACTTTCCTTACCAGAAAACAACTCTTGTTCGTAGGACCAGAAACTGCATGTGATTCAACTCCATTTACGACTTGGAAACAAACACCAGCTCGCCTTACAAGAAACACACACTGCTTTTGAGAATAGCACTCTTCTACTCTACTGTGTTTCCTATAGGGCCAGAACAGTGAGCTTGCTCAGAACATAAGAACTGAGCTTCCTACACACACGGGCCATATCTAGTTCAACTATGCTTAGGAAACTGACAAGAACAGTAGCTCCTCTTCAGTCCGATACACTGTACTGGCTGGGAACAGACGCCAGTGCTTTTTGCACTGTGTATGGCAATGGGAGTGCAATAGTGACTTTCCTTCCCAAAAAACAACTCTTGCTCATAAGACCAGAAACTGCATGTGATTCAACTCCATTTAGGACTGGGAAACAAACGCTACTTCGCCTTACATGAAACACACTCTGCTTTTGAGAAAAGAGCACTCTTCTACTCTACTGTGTTTCCTACGGGGTCCGAACAGTGAGCTTGCTCAGAACAAAAGAACTGTGCTTCCTACACACACGGGCCATATCTAGTTCAACTCTCCTTAGGAACCTGACAAGAACAGTAGATCCCCTTTAGTCCAATACACTGTACTTGCTAGGAACAGATGCCAGTGCTATATGTCCTGTGTATGGCAATGGCAGCGCAATAGTGACTATTCTTACCATAAAACAACTCTTGCTCGTAGGACCAGAAACTGCATGTGTTTCAACTCCATTTAGGACTGGGAAACAAACGCTAGTTCGCCTTACAAGAAACACACTCTGCTTTAGAGAAAAGAGCACTCTTCTACTCTACTGTGTTTCCTATAGGGCCAGAACAGTGAGCTTGCTCAGAACAAAAGAACTGTGCTTCCTACACACGGGCCATATCTAGTTGAACTCTGCTTAGGAAACTGACAAGAACAGTAGCTTCTCTTCAGTCCAATACACTGTACTTGCTGGAAACAGACGCGTGTGGTATTTGCACTCTGTATGGCAATGGGAGCGCAATAGTGACTTTCCTTACCAGAAAACAACTCTTGCTCATAGTACCAGAAATTGCATGTGATTCAACCCCATTCAGGACTAGGAAACAAACGCTAGCTTGCCTTACAAGAAACACACTCTGCTTTAGAGAAAAGAGCACTCTTCTACTCTACTGTGTTTCCTATGGGGTCCAAACAGTGAGCTTGCTCAGAACAAAAGAACTGTGCTTCCTACACACATGGACCATATGTAGTTCAACTCTTCTTAGGAACCTGACAAGAACAGTAGCTCCTATTCAGTCCAACACTGTACTTGCTGTGAACAGAAGCGAGTGCTATTTGCACTGTGAATGGCAATGGGAGCGCAATAGTGACTTTCCTTATGAGAAAACAACTCTTGTTTGTAGAACCAGAAACTGCATGTGATTCAATTTCATTTAGGACTAGGAAACAAACACTAGCTTGCCTTACAAGAAACACACTCTGCTTTTGAGAAAAGAGCACTCTTCTACTCTACTGTGTTTCCCATAGGGCCAGAACTGTGAGCTTGCTCAGAACATAAGAACTGAGCTTCCTACACACACGGCCATATCTAGTTCAACTCTGCTTAGGAAACTGAAAAGAACAGTAGCTCCTCTTCAGTCCTATACACTGTACTTGCTTGAAACAGACGCCAGGGCTATTTGCACTGTGTATGGCAATGGGAGTGCAATAGTGACTTTCCTTACCAGAAAACAACTCTTGCTCATAGGACCAGAAACTGCATGTGATTCAACTCCATTTAGGACTGGGAAACAAATGCTACCTCGCCTTACATGAAACACACTCTGCTTTTGAGAAAAGAGCACTCTTCTACTCTACTATTTTTCCTATAGGGCCAGAACAGTGAGCTTGCTCAGAACAAAAGAACTGTGCTTCCTACACACAGGGGCCATATCTAGTTCAACTCTGCTTAGGAACCTGACAAGAACAGTAGCTCCTCTTCAGTCCGATACACTGTACTTGCTGGGAACAGACGCCAGTGCTATTTGCACTGTGTATGGCAATGGGAGTGCAATAGTGTCTTTCCTTACCAGAAAACAACTCTTTCTCATAGTACCAAAAACTGCATGGGATTCAACTCCATTTAGGACTGGGAAACAAACGCTAGCTCGACTTACAAGAAACACACTCTGCTTTAGAAAAAGAAGCACTCTTCTAGTCTAGTGTGTTTCCTATGGGGTCCAAACAGTGAGCTTGCTCAGAACAAAAGAACTGTGCTTCCTACACACATGGACCATATGTAGTTCAACTCTGCTTAGGAACCTGACAAGAACAGTAGCTCCTCTTCAGTCCATCACTGTACTTGCTGGGAACAGACGCTAGTGCTATTTGCACTGTGTAGGGCAATTGGAGCACAATCGTGACTCGTCTTACCAGAAAACAACTCTTGCTCATAGGACAAAAAACTGCATGTGACTCAACTACCTTTAGGACTGGGAAACAAACTCTAGCTTGCCTTACAAGAAACACACTCTGCTTTTGAGAAAAGAACACTTGTCTACTCTACTGTGTTTCCCATAGGGCTAGAACAATGAGCTTGCTCAGAACAAAAGAACTGTGCTTCCTGAACACACGGGGCATATCTAGTTCAACTCTGCTTATGAAACTGATAAGAACAGCAGCTCCTCTTCAGTCCAATACACTGTACTTGCTAGGAACAGACGGGAGTGCTATTTGCACTGTGTATGGCAATGGGAGCGCAATAGTGACTTTCCTTACCAGAAAACAACTCTTGCTCTTAGGACCAGAAACTGCATGTGATTCAACTCCATTTAGGACTGGGAAACAAACGCTAGATCGCCTTAGAAGAAAAACAGTCTGCCTTTGAGAAAAGAGCACTCTTCTACTCTACTGTGTAAACTATGGGGTCCAAACAGTGAGCTGGCTCAGAACAAAAAAAATTGTGCTTCCTACACACACGGCCATATCTAGTTCAAGTCTGCTTAGGAACCTGACAAGAACAGTAGATCCTCTTCAGTCCAATACACTGTACTTGCTGGCAACAGACGCCAGTGCTATTTGTCCTGTGTATGGCAATGGCAGCGCAATAGTGACTCTTCTTACCAGAAAACAACTCTTGCTCGTAGTACCAGAAACTGCATGGGATTCAACTCCATTTAGGACTGGGAAACAAATGCTACCTCGCCTTACAAGAAACACACTCTGCTTTAGAGAAAGAAGCACTCTTCTAATCTACTGTGTTTCCTATGGTGTCCAAACAGTGAGCTTGCTCAGAACAAAAGAACTGCGCTTCCTACACACACAGACCATCTGTAGTTCAACTCTGCTTAGGAACCTTACAAGAACAGTAGCTCCTCTTCAGTCCAACACTGTACTTGCTGGGAACAGATGTGAGTGCTATTTGCACTGTGTATGGCAATGGGAGCACAATAGTGACTTTCCTTACCAGAAAACAACTCTTGTTCATAGGACCAGAAACTCCATGTGATTCAACTCCATTTAGGACTTGGAATCAAACGCTAGCTTGCCCTACAAGAAACACACTCTGCTTTTGAGAAAAGAGCACTCTTCTACTCTACAGTGTTTCCTAAAAAGCCAGAACAGTGAGCTTGCTCAGAATATAAGAACTGAGTTTCCTACACACACGGGCCATATCTAGTTCAACTATGCTTAGGAAACTGACAAGAACAGTAGCTCGTCTTCAGTCCGATACACTGTACTGGCTGGGAACAGACGCCAGTGCTTTTTGCACTGTGTATGGCAATGGGAGTGCAATAGTGACTTTCCTTCCCAAAAAACAACTCTTGCTCATAAGACCAGAAACTGCATGTGATTCAACTCCATTTAGGACTGGGAAACAAACGCTACTTCGCCTTACATGTAACACACTCTGCTTTCGAGAAAAGAGCACTCTTCTACTCTACTGTGTTTCCTACGGGGTCCGAACAGTGAGCTTGCTCAGAACAAAAGAACTGTGCTTCCTACACACACGGGCCATATCTAGTTCAACTCTCCTTAGGAACCTGACAAGAACAGTAGATCCCCTTTAGTCCAATACACTGTACTTGCTGGGAACAGATGCCAGTGCTATATGTCCTGTGTATGGCAATGGCAGCTCAATAGTGACTATTCTTACCATAAAACAACTCTTGCTTGTAGGACCAGAAACTGCATGTGTTTCAACTCCATTTAGGGCTGGGAAACAAACGCTAGCTTGCATTACAAGAAACACACTCTGCTTTAGAGAAAAGAGCACTCTTCTACTCTACTGTGTTTCCTATAGGGCCAGAACAGTGAGCTTGCTCAGAACAAAAGAACTGTGCTTCCTACACACGGGCCATATCTAGTTGAACTCTGCTTAGGAAACTGACAAGAACAGTAGCTTCTCTTCAGTCCAATACACTGTACTTGCTGGAAACAGACGCGAGTGCTATTTGCACTCTGTATGGCAATGGGAGCGCAATAGTGACTTTCCTTACCAGAAAACAACTCTTGCTCATAGTACCAGAAACTGCATGTGATTCAACTCCATTCAGGACTAGGAAACAAACGTTAGCTTGCCTTACAAGAAACACACTCTGCTTTAGAGAAAAGAGCACTCTTCTACTCTACTGTGTTTCCTATGGGGTCCAAACAGTGAGCTTGCTCAGAACAAAAGAACTGTGCTTCCTACACACATGGACCATATGTAGTTCAACTCTTCTTAGGAACCTGACAAGAACAGTAGCTCCTATTCAGTCCAACATTGTACTTGCTGTGAGCAGAAGCGAGTGCTATTTGCACTGTGAATGGCAATGGGAGCGCAATAGTGACTTTCCTTATGAGAAAACAACTCTTGTTTGTAGAACCAGAAACTGCATGTGATTCAATTTCATTTAGGACTAGGACACAAACACTAGCTTGCCTTACAAGAAACACACTCTGCTTTTGAGAAAAGAGCACTCTTCTACTCTACTGTGTTTCCCATAGGGCCAGAACTGTGAGCTTGCTCAGAACATAAGAACTGAGCTTCCTACACACACGGCCATATCTAGTTCAACTCTGCTTAGGAAACTGACAAGAACAGTAGCTCCTCTTCAGTCCTATACACTGTACTTGCTTGAAACAGACGCCAGTGCTATTTGCACTGTGTATGGCAAAGGGAGTGCAATAGTGACTTTCCTTACCAGAAAACAACTCTTGCTCATAGGACCAGAAACTGCATGTGATTCAACTCCATTTAGGACTGGGAAACAAATGCTACCTCGCCTTACATGAAACACACTCTGCTTTTGAGAAAAGAGCACTCTTCTACTCTACTATTTTTCCTATAGGTCCAGAACAGTGAGCTTGCTCAGAACATAATAACTGTGCTTCCTACACACAGGGGCCATATCTAGTTCAACTCTGCTTAAGAACCTGACAAGAACAGTAGCTCCTCTTCAGTCCGATACACTGTACTTGCTGGGAACAGACGCCAGTGCTATTTGCACTGTGTATGGCAATGGGAGTGCAAAAGTGACTTTCCTTACCAGAAAACAACTCTTGCTCATAGTACCAAAAACTGCATGGGATTCAACTCCATTTAGGACTGGGAAACAAACGCTATCTCGCCTTACAAGAAACACACTCTGCTTTAGAGAAAGAAGCACTCTTCTAGTCTAGTGTGTTTCCTATGGGGTCCAAACAGTGAGCTTGCTCAGAACAAAAGAACTGTGCTTCCTACACACATGGACCATAGGTAGTTCAACTCTGCTTAGGAACCTGACAAGAACAGTAGCTCCTCTTCAGTCCATCACTGTACTTGCTGGGAACAGACGCGAGTGCTATTTGCACTGTGTAGGGCAATTGGAGCACAATAGTGACCCGTCTTACCAGAAAACAACTCTTCCTCGTAGGACAAAAAACTGCATGTGACTCAACTCCATTTAGCACTGGGAAACAAACGCTAGCTTGCCTTACAAGAAACATACTCTGCTTTTGAGAAAAGAGCACTCTTCTACTCTACTGTGTTTCCTTTAGGGCCAGAACAGTGAGCTTGCTCAGAACATAAAAACTGTGCTTCCTACACACACGGGCCATATCTAGTTCAACTCTGCTTAGGAACCTGACAAGAACAGTAGATCCCCTTTAGTCTAATTCACTGTACTTGCTGGGAACAGACGCCACTGCTATTTATCATGTGTATGGCAATGGCAGCGCAAGAGTGACTACTCATACCATAAAACAACTCTTGCTAGTAGGACCAGAAACTGCATGTGTTTCAACTCCATTTAGGACTGGGAAACAAACGCTAGCTCGCCTTACAAGAAATACACTCTCCTTTAGAGAAAAGAGCACTCTTCTACTCTACTGTGTTTCCCATAGGGCCAGAACGGTGAGCTTGCTCAGAACAAAAGAACTGTGCTTCCTACACACACGGGCCATATCTAGTTCAACTCTGCTTAGGAAACTGATAAGAACAATAGCTCCTCTTCAGTCCGATACACTGTACTTGCTGGGATCAGACGCGAGTGCTATTTGCACTGTGTATGGCAATGGGAGCATAATAGTGACTTTCATTACCAGAAAACAACTCTTGCTCGTAGGACCAGAAACTGCATGTGATTCAACTCCATTTAGGACTGGGAAAAAAACGCTAGCTTGACTTACAAGAAACACACTCTGCTTTTGAGAAAAGAGCACTCTTCTACTCTACTGTGTTTTTTTATAGGGCCAGAACAGTGAGCTTGCTCAGAACATAATAACTGTGCTTCCTACACACACGGGCCATATCTAGTTCAACTCTGCTTAGGAACCTGACAAGAACAGTAGATCTCCTTTAGTCCAATACACTGTACTTGCTGAGAACAGACGCCAGTGCTATTTGTCCTGTGTATGGCAATGACAGCACAATAGTTACTATTCTTACCATAAAAAAACTCTTGCTCGTAGGACCAGAAACTGCATGTGTTTCAACTCCATTTAGGACTGGGAAACAAACGCTAGCTCTCCTTACAAGAAACACACTCTGCTTTAGAGAAAAGAGCACTCTTCTTCTCTACTGTGTTTCCTATAGGGCCAGAACAGTGAGCTTGCTCAGAACAAAAGAACTGTGCTTCCTACACACATGTGCCATATCTAGTTCAACTCTGCTTAGGAAACTGACAAGAGCAGTAGCTCCTCTTCAGTCCGATACACTGTACTTGCTGGGAACAGACGCGAGTGCTATTTGCACTGTGTATGGCAATGGCAGCGCAATAGTGACTTTCCTTACCAGAAAACAACTCTTGCTCATAGTACCAGAAACTGCATGTGATTCAACTCCATTCAGGACTAGGAAACAAACGCTAGCATGCCTTACAAGAAACACACTCTGCTTTAGAGAGAAGAGCACTCTTCTACTCCACTGTGTTTCCTATATTGCCAGAACAGTGAGCTTCCTCAGAACATAAGAACTGAGCTTCCTACACACACGGGCCATATCTAGTTCAACTCTGCTTAGGAAACTGACAAGAACAGTAGATCCTCTTCAGTCCGATACACTGTACTTGCTGGGAACAGACGCCAGTGCTATTTGCACTGTATATGGCAATGGGAGCACAATAGCGACTTTCCTTACCAGAAAACAACTCTTGCTCGTAGGTCCAGAAAGTGCATGTGATTCAACTCCATTTAGGACTGGGAAACAAATGCTAGCTCGCCTTACATGAAACACACACTGCTTTTGAGAAAAGAGCACTCTTCTACTCTACTGTGTTTCCTAAGGGGTCCAAAAAGTGAGCTTGCTCAGAACAAAAGAACTGTGCTTCCTACACACATGGGCCATATCTAGTTCAACTCTGCTTAGGAAACTGAAAAGAACAGTAGATCCTCTTCAGTCCAATACACTGTACTTGCTGGGAACAGATGCGAGTGCTATTTGCACTGTGTAGGGCAATTGGAGCACAATAGTGACTCGTCTTACCAGAAAACAACTCTTGCTCATAGGACAAAAAATTGCATGTGACTCAACTACATTTAGGACTGGGAAACAAACTCTAGCTCGCCTTACATGAAACACACTCTGCTTTGGAGAAAAGAACACTCTTCTACTCTACTGTGTTTCCTATAGGGCTAGAAAAATGAGCTTGCTCAGAACAAAAGAACTGTGCTTCCTACACACAGGGGGCATATCTAGTTCAACTCTGCTTAGGAAACTGACAAGAACAGTAGCTCCTCTTCAGTCCGATACACTGTACTTGCTAGGAACAGACGGGAGTGCTATTTGCACTGTGTACGGCAATGGGAGCGCAATAGTGACTTTCCTTACCAGAAAACAACTCTTGCACGTAGGACCAGAAACTGCGTGTGATTCAACTCCATTTAGGACTGGGAAACAAACGCTAGCTCGCCTTACAAGAAACACAGTCTGCTTTTGAGAAAAGAGCACTCTTCTTCTCTACTGTGTTTCCTATGGGGTCCAAAAAGTGAGCTTGCTCAGAACAAAAGAACTGTGCTTCCTACACACACAGACCATATGTAGTTCAACTCTGATTAGGAACCTGACAAGAACAGTAGCTCCTCTTCGTCCAACACTGTACTTGCTGGGAACAGACGCCAGTGCTATTTGCACTGTGTATGGCAATGGGAGCGCAATAGTGACTTTCCTTACCAGAAAACAACTCTTGTTCGTTGGACCAGAAACTGCATGTGATTCAACTCCATTTAGGACTAGGAAACAAACGCTAGCTTGCCCTACAAGAAACACACTCTGCTTTAGAGAAAAGAGCACTCTTCTACTCTACTGTGGTTCCTATAGGGCCAGAACAGTGAGCTTGCTCAGAACATAAGAACTGAGCTTCCTACACACACGGGCCATATCTAGTTCAACTCTGCTTAGGAAACTGACAAGAACAGTAGCTCCTCTTCAGTCCGATATACTGTACTTGCTGGGAACAGACGCCAGTGCTATTTGCACTGTGTATGGCAATGGGAGTGCAATAGTGACTTTCCTCACCAGAAAACAACTCTTGCTTATAGGACCAGAAACTGCATGTGATTCAACTCCATTTAGGACTGGGAAACAAACGCTACCTCGCCTTACATGAAAAACACTCTGCTTTTGAGAAAAGAGCACTCTTCCACTCTACTGTGTTTCCTATGGGGTCCGAACAGTGAGCTTGCTCAGAACAAAAGAAATGTGTTTCCTACACACATGGGCCATATCTAGTGCACCTCTGCTTAGGAAACTGAAAAGAACAGTAGATCCTATTCAGTCCAATACACTGTACTTGCTGGGAACAGACGCGAGTGCTATTTGCACTGTGTATGGCAATGGGAGCACAATAGTTTCTCGTCTTACCAGAAAACGACTCTTGCTCGTAGGACAAAAAACTGCATGTGAGTCAACTCCATTTAGGACTGGGAATCAAACTCTATCTTGCCTTACAAGAAACACACTCTGCTTTTGAGAAAAGAGCACTCTTCTACTCTACTGTGTTACCCATAGGGCCAGAACGGTTAGCTTGCTCAGAACAAAAGAACTGTGCTTCCTACCCACACGGGCCATATCTAGTTCAACTCTGCTTAGGAAACTGACAAGAACAGTAGCTCCTCTTCAGTCCGATACACTGTACTTGCTGGGAACAGACGCGAGTGCTATTTGCACTGTATATGGCAATGGGAGTGCAATAGCAACTTTCCTTACCAGAAAACAACTTTTGCTCGTAGGTCCAGAAAGTGCATGTGATTCAACTCCATTTAGGACAGGGAAACAAATGCTAGCTCGCCTTACATGAAACACACACTGCTTTTGGGAAAAGAGCACTCTTCTACTCTACTGTGTTTCCTACGGGGTCCAGACAGTGAGCTTGCTCAGAACAAAAGAACTGTGCTTCCTACACACATGGGCCATATCTAGTTCAACTCTGATTAGGAAACTGAAAAGAACAGTAGATCCTCTTCAGTCCAATACACTGTACTTGCTGGGAACATATGCGAGTGTTATTTGCACTGTGTAGGGCAATTGGAGCACAATAGTGACTCGTCTTACCAGAAAACAACTCTTGCTCATAGGACAAAAACCTGCATGTGACTCTACTACATTTTGGACTTGGAAACAAACTCTAGCTCGCCTTACAAGAAACACAATCTGCTTTTGAGAAAAGAACACTCTTCTACTCTACTGATTTTCCCATAGGGCCAGAACAATGAGCTTGCTCAGAACAAAAGAACTGTGCTTCCTACACACACGGGGCATATCTAGTTCAACTCTGCTTAGGAAACTGAGAAGAACAGTAGCTCCTCTTCAGTCCAATACACTGTACTTGCTAGGAACAGACGGGAGTGCTATTTGCACTGTGTATGGCAATGGGAGCGCAATAGTCACTTTCCTTACCAGAAAACAACTCTTGCTCGTAGGACCAGAAACTGCATGTGATTCAACTCCATTTAGGACTGGGAAACAAACGCTAGCTCGCCTTACAAGAAACACAGTCTGCTTTTGAGAAAAGAGCACTCTTCTACCCTACTGTGTTTCCTATGGGGTCCAAACAGTGAGCTTTCTCAGAACAAAAAAAAATGTGCTTCCTACACACACGGCCATATCTAGTTCAAGTCTGCTTAGGAACCTTACAAGAACAGTAGATCCTCTTCAGTCCAATACACTGTACTTGCTGGCAACAGACGCCAGTGTTATTTGTCCTGTGTATGGCAATGGCAGCACAATAGTGACTTTCCTTACCAGAAAAAAACTCTTGCTCATAGTACCAGAAACTGAATGGGATTCAACTCCATTTAGGACTGGGAAACAAACGCTTGCTCGCCTTACAAGAAACACACTCTGCTTTAAAGAAAGGAGCACTCTTCTAGTCTACTGTGTTTCCTATGGGGTCCAAACAGTGAGTTTGCTCAGAACAAAAGAACTGTGCTTCCTACATACACGGACCTTATGTAGTTCAACTCTGCTTAGGAACCTGACAAGAACAGTAGCTGCTCTTCAGTCCAACATGGTACATGCTGGGAACAGACACGAGTGCTATTTGCACTGTGTATGGCAATGGGAGCGCAATAGTGACCTTCCTTACCAGAAAACAACTCTTGTTCGTAGGACCAGAAACTGCATGTGATTCAACTCCATTTAGAACTACGAAACAAACGCTAGCTTGCCCTCCAAGAAACACACTCTGCTTTAAAGAAAAGAGCACTCTTCTACTCTACTGTGTTTCCTAAAGGGCAAGAACATTGAGCTTGCTCAGAACATAGGAACTGAGCTACCTACACACACGGGCCATATCTAGTTCAACTCTGCTTAGGAAACTGACAAGAACAGTAGCTCCTCTTCAGTCCGATACACTGTACTTGCTGGGAACAGAAGCCAGTGCTATTTGCACTGTGTATGGCAATGGGAGTGCAATAGTGACTTTCCTTACCAGAAAAAAAACTCTTGCCCATAGGACGAGAAACTGCATGTGATTCAACTCCATTTAGAACAGGGAAACAAACGCTACGTCGCCTTACATGAAACACACTCTGTTTTTGAGAAAAGAGCACTCTTCTACTCTACTGTGTTTCCTATGGGGTCCGAACAGTGACCTTGCTCAGAACAAAAGATCTGTGCTTCCTACACACACGGGCCATATCTAGTTCAACTCTGCTTAGGAACCTGACAAGAACAGTAGATCCCCATTAGTCCAATACACTGTACTTGCTGGGAACAGACGCCAGTGCTATTTGTCCTGTGTATGGCAATGGCAGCACAATAGTGACTATTCTTACCATAAAACAACACTTGCTCCTAGGACCAGAAACTGCATGTGTTTCAACTCCATTTAGGACTGGGAAACAAACGCTAGCTCGCCTTACAAGAATCACACTCTCCTTTAGAGAAAAGAGCACTCTTCTACTCTACTGTGTTTCCCATAGGGCCAGAACAGTGAGCTTGCTCAGAACAAAAGAACTGTGCTTCCTACACACGGGAAATATCTAGTTCAACTCTGCTTAGGAAACTGACAAGAACAGTAGCTCCTCTTCAGTCCAATACACTGTACTTGCTGGGAACAGACGCGAGTGCTATTTGCACTGTGTATGGCAATGGGAGCGCAATAGTGTCTTTCCTTACCAGAAAACAACTCTTGCTCATAGTACCAGAAACTGCATGGGATTCAACTCCATTTATGACTGGGAAACAAACGCTAGCTCGCCTTACAAGAAACACAGGCTGCTTTTGAGAAAAGAGCACTCTTCTACTCTACTGTGTTTCCTAAAAGGCGAGAACATTGAGCTTGCTCAGAACATAAGAACTGAGCTTCCTACACACACGGGCCATATCTAGTTCAACTCTACTTAGGAAATTGAAAAGAGCAGTAGCTCCTCTTCAGTCCGATACACTGTACTTGCTGGGAACAGACGCGAGTGCTATTTGCACTGTGTATGGCAATGGGAGTGCAATAATGACTTTCCTTACCAGAAAACAACTCTTTCTCATAGGAACAGAAACTGCATGTGATTCAACTCCATATAATACTGGGAAACAAACGCTACCTCGCCTTATATGAAACACACTCTGCTTTTGAGAAAAGTGCACTCTTCTACTCTACTGTGTTTCCTATCGGGTCCGAACAGTGAGTTTGCTCAGAACAAAAGAACTGTGCTTCCTACACACACGGGCCATATCTAGTTCAACTCTGCTTAGGAAACTGAAAAGAACAGTAGATCCCCTTTAGTCCAATACACTGTACTTGCTGGGAACAGACGCCAGTGCTATTTGTCCTGTGTATGGCAATGTCAGCGCAATAGTGATTATTCTTACCATAAAACAACTCTTGCTCGTAGGACCAGAAACTGCATGTGTTTCAACTCCATTTAGGACTGGGAAACAAACGCTAGCTCGCCTTACAAGAATCACACTCTGCTTTAGAGAAAAGAGCCCTCTTCTACTCTACTGTGTTTCCTAAAGGCCAGAATGGTGAGCTTGCTCAGAACAAAAGAACTGTGCTTCCTACACACGGACCATATCTAGTTCAACTCTGCTTAGGAAACTGAGAACAACATTAGCTCCTCTTCAGTCCAATACACTGTACTTGCTTTGAACAGACGCGAGTGCTATTTGCACTGTGTATGGCAATGGGAGCGCAATAGTGACTTTCCTTACCAGAAAACAACTCTTGCTCATAGGACCAGAAACTGCATGTGATTCAACTCCATTTAGGACTGGGAAACAAACGCTACCTCACCTTACATGAAACACACTGTGCTTTTGAGTAAAGAGCACTCTTCTACCCTACTGTGTTTCCTATGGGGTCCAAACAGTGAGCTTGCTCAGAACAAAAAAAACTGTGCTTCCTACACACACGGCCATATCTAGTTCAAGTCTGCTTAGGAACCTGACAAGAAGAGTAGATCCTTTTCAGTCCAATACACTGTACTTGCTGGCAACAGACGCCAGTGCTATTTGTCCTGTGTATGACAATGGCAGCGCAATAGTGACTTTCCTTACCAGAAAACAACTCTTGCTCATAGTACCAGAAACTGCATGGGATTCAACTCCATTTAGGACTGGGAAACAAAGGCAAGCTCGCCTTACAAGAAACACACTCTGCTTTAGAGAAAGGAGCACTCTAATAGTCTACTGTGTTTCCTATGGGGTCCAAACAGTGAGCTTGCTCAGAACAAAAAAACTGTGCTTCCTACACACACGGACCATATGTAGTTCAACTCTGATTAGGAACCTGACAAGAACAGTAGCTCCTCTTCAGTCCAACACTGTACTTGCTGGGAACAGACGAGAGTGCTATTTGCAGTGTGTGTGGCAATGGGAGCACAATAGTGACTTTCCTTACCAGAAAACAACTCTTGCTTGTAGGACCAGAAACTGCATGTGATTCAACTCCATTTAGGACTAAGAAACAAACGCTAGCTTGCCTTACAAGAAACACACTCTGCTATAGAGAAAAGAGCACTCTTGTACTCTACTGTGTTTCCTGTAGGGCCAGAACAGTGAGCTTGCTCAAAACATAAGAACTGAGCTTCCTACACACACGGGCCATATCTAGTTCAACTCTGTTTAGGAAACTGACAAGAACAGTAGCTCCTCTTCAGTCCAATACACTGTACTTGCTGGGAACAGACGCCAGTGCTATTTGCACTGTGTATGGCAATGGGAGTGCAATAGTGACTTTCCTCACCAGAAAACAACTCTTGCTCATAGGACCAGAAAGTGCATGTGATTCAACTCCATTTAAGACTGGGAAACAAACGCTACCTCGCCTTACATGAAACACACTCTGCTTTTGAGAAAAGAGCACTCTTCTACTCTACTGGGTTTCCTATGGGGTCCAAACAGTGAGCTTGCTCAGAACAAAAGAACTGTGCTTCCTACACACATTGGCCATATCTAGTTCACCTCTGCTTAGGAAACTGACAAGAACAGTAGATCCTACTCAGTCCAATACACTGTACTTGCTGGCAACAGACGCCAGTCGTATTTGTCCTGTGTATGGCAATGGCAGCACAATAGTGACTTTCCTTACCAGAAAACAACTCTTACTCATAGTACCAGAAACTGCATGGGATTCAACTCCATTTAGGACTGGGAAACAAATGCTACCTCGCCTTAAATGAAACACACTCTGCTTTAGAGAAAGTAGCACTCTTCTAGTCGACTGTGTTTCCTATGGGGTGCGAACAGTGAGCTTGCTCAGAACAAAAGAACTGTGCTTCCTACACACATGGGACATATCTAGTGCACCTCTGCTTAGGAAACTGAAAAGAACAGTAGATTCTATTCAGTCCAATACACTGTACTTGCTGGGAACAGACGCGAGTGCTATTTGCACTGTGTATGGCAATGGGAGCACAATAGTGTCTCGTCTTACCAGAGAACAACTCTTGCTCATAGGACAAAAAACTGCATGTGACTCAACTCCATTTAGGCCTGGGAAACAAACAGTAGCTTGCCTTACAAGAAACACACTCTGCTTTTGAGAAAAGAGCACTCTTCTACTCTACTGTGTTTCCTGTAGAGCCAGAACAGTGAGCTTGCTCAGAATATAATAACTGTGCTTCCTACACACACGGGGCATATCTAGTTCAACTCTGCTTAGGAAACTGAGAAGAACAGTAGCTCCTGTTCAGTCCAATACACTGTACTTGCTAGGAACAGACGGGAGTGCTATTTGCACTGTGTATGGCAATGGGAGTGCAATAGTGACTTCCTTACCAGAAAACAACTCTTGCTCGTAGGACCAGAAATTGCATGTGATTCAACTCCATTTAGGACTGGGAAACAAACGCTAGCTTGCCTTACAAGAAACACACTCTGCTTTAGAGAAGAGAGCACTCTTTTACTCTACTGTGTTTCGTTTAGGGCCAGAACAGTGAGCTTGCTCAGAACAAAAGAACTGCGCTTCCGACACACGGGCCATATCTTGTTCAACTCTGCTTAGGAAACTGACAAGAACAGTAGCTCCTCTTCAGTCCGATATACTGTACTTGCTGCGAACAGACGCGAGGGCTATTTGTACTGTATATGGCAATGGGAGTGAAATAGTGACTTTCCTTAACAGAAAACAACTCTTGCTCGTAGGACCAGAAAGTGCATGTGATTCAACTCCATTTAGGACTGAGAAACAAATGCTAGCTCGCCTTACATGAAACACACTCTGCTTTTGAGAAAAGAGCACTCTTCTACTCTTTTGTGTTTCCTATGGGGTCCAAACAGTGAGCTTGCTCAGAAAAAAAAAATTGTGCTTCCTACACACACGGCCATATCTAGTTAAAGTCTGCTTAGGAACCTGACAAGAACAGTAGATCCTCTTCAGTCCAATACACTGTACTTGCTGGCAACAGACGCCAGTGCTATTTGTCCTGTGGATGGCAATGGCAGCGCAATAGTGACTTTCCTTACCAGAAAACAACTCTTGCTCATAGTACCAGAAACTGCATGGGATGCAACTCCATTTAGGACTGGGAAACAAATGCTAGCTCGCCTTAAAAGAAACACACTCTGCTTTAGAGAAAGTAGCACTCTTTTAGTCGACTGTGTTTCCTATGGGGTCCAAACAGTGAGCTTGCTCAGAACAAAAGAACACTGCTTCCTACACACACGGACCATATGTAGTTCAACTCTGATTAGGAACCTGACAAGAACAGTAGCTCCTCTTCAGTCCAACACTGTACTTGCTGGGAACAGACGCGAGTGCTATTTGCACTGTGTATGGCAATGGGAGCGCAATAGTGACTTTCCTTACCAGAAAACAACTCTTGTTCGTAGGACCAGAAACTGCATGTGATTCAACTCCATTTAGGACTAGGAAACAAACGCTAGCATGCCCTACAAGAAACACACTCTGCTTTAGAGAAAAGAGCACTCTTCTACTCTACTGAGTTTCCTATGGGGTCCGAACAGTGAGCTTGTTCAGAACAAAAGAACTGTGCTTCCTACACTCACGGGCCATATCTAGTTCAACTCTTCTTAGGAAACTGAAAAGAACAGTAGATCCCCTTTAGTCCAATACACTGTACTTGCTGGGAACAGACGCCAGTGCTATTTGTCCTGTGTATGGCAATGTCAGCGCAATAGTGATAATTCTTACCATAAAACAACTCTTGCTCGTAGGACCAGAAACTGCATGTGTTTCAACTCCATTTAGGACTAGGAAACAAACGCTAGCTTGCCCTACAAGAAACACACTCTGCTTTAGAGAAAAGAGCACTCTTCTACTCTACTGTGTTTCCTATAGGGCCAGAACAGTGAGCTTGCTCAGAACATAAGAACTGAGCTTCCTAAACACACGGGCCATATCTAGTTCAACTCTGATTAGGAAATTGACAAGAACAGTAGCTCCTCTTCAGTCTGATACACTGTACTTGCTGGGAACAGACGCCAGTGCTATTTGCACTGTGTATGGCAATGGGACTGCAATAGTGACTTTCCTTACCAGAAAACAACTCTTGCTCATAGGACCAGAAACTGCATGTGATTCAACTCCATTTAGGACTGGGAAACAAACGCTACCTCGTCTTACATGAAACACACTCAGCTTTTGAGAAAAGAGCACTCTTCTACTCTACTGTGTTTCCTATGGGGTCCGAACAGTGAGCTTGCTCAGAACAAAAGAACTGTGCTTCCTACACACATGGGCCATATCTAGTGCACCTCTGCTTAGGAAATTGAAAAGAACAGTAGATCCTATTCAGTCCAATACACTGTACTTGCTGGGAACAGACGAGAGTGCTATTTGCACTGTGTATGGCAATGGGAGCACAATAGTGACTCGTCCTTCCAGAAAACAACTCTTGCTCATAGGACAAAAAACTGCACGTGACTCAACTCCATTTAGGACTGGGAAACAAACAGTAACTCGACTTACAATAAACACCCTCTGCTTTTGAGAAAAGAGCACTCTTCTACTCTACTGTGTTTCCCATAGGGCCAGAACGGTGTGATTGCTCAGAACAAAAGAACTGTGCTTCCTACACACACGGGCCATATCTAGTTCAACTCTGCTTAGGAAACTGAGAAGAACAGTAGCTCCTCTTCAGTCCGATGCACTGTACTTGCTGGGATCAGACGCAAGTGCTATTTGCACTGTGTATGGCAATGGGAGCACAATAGTGACTTTCCTTACCAGAAAACAACTCTTGCTCGTAGGACCAGAAACTGCATGTGATTCAACTCCATTTAGGACTGGGAAAAAACGCTAGCTTGCCTTACAAGAAACACACTCTACTTTTGAGAAAAGAGCACTCTTCTACTCTACTGTGTTTCCTATAGTGCCAGAACAGTGAGCTTGCTCAGAACATAATAACTGTGCTTCCTACACACACAGGACATATCTAGTTCAACTCTGCTTAGGAACCTGACTAGAACAGTAGATTCCCTTTAGTCCAATACACTGTACTTGCTGGGAACAGACGCCAGTGCTATTTGTCCGGTGTATGGCAATGGCAGCACAATAGTGACTATTCTTACCAGAAAACAACTCTTGCTCGTAGCACCAGAAACTGCATGTGTTTCAACTTCATTTAGGACTGGGAAACAAACGCTAGCTCGCCTTACAAGAAACACACTCTGCTTTAGAGAAAAGAGCACTCTTCTACTCTACTGTGTTTACTATAGGGCCAGAACAGTGAGCTTGCTCAGAACAAAAGAACTGTGCTTCCTACACACACGGGCCATATCTAGTTCAACTCTGCTTAGGAAACTGACAAGAACAGTAGCTCCTCTTAAGTCCTATACACTGTACTTGCTGGGAACAGACGCGAGTGCTATTTGCACTGTATATGGCAATGGGAGTGCAATAGTGACTTTCCTTACCAGAAAACAACTCTTGCTCATAGGACAAAAAACTGCATGTGACTCAACTCCATTTAGGACTGGGAAACAAACGCTAGCTCGCCTTACGAGAAACACACTCTGCTTTTGAGAAAAGAACACTCTTCTACTCTACTGTGTTTCCCATAGGGCTAGAACAGTGAGCTTGCTCAGAACAAAAGAACTGTGCTTCCTACACACACGGGGCATATCTAGTTCAACTCTGCTTAGGAAAGTGAGAAGAACAGTAGCTCCTCTTCAGTCCGATACACTCTACTTGCTGGGAACAGATGCGAGTGATATTTGCAATGTATATGGCAATGGGAGAGCAATAGGGACTTTCCTTACCAGAAAACAACTCTTGCTCATAGGACCAGAAACTGCATGTGATTCAACTCCATTTAGGTCTGGGAAACAAACGCTAGCTCGCCTTACAAGAAACACAGTCTGCTTTTGAGAAAAGAGCACTCTTCTACTCTACTGTGTTTCCTATGGGGTCCAAACAGTGAGCTTGCTCAGAACAAAAAAAATTGTGCTTCCTACACACACGGCCATATCTAGTTCAAGTCTGCATAGGAACCTGACAAGAACAGTAGATCCTCTTCAGTCCAAAACACTGTACGTGCTGGCAACAGTCGCCAGTGCTATTTGTCCTGTGTATTGCAATGGCAGCGCAATAGTGACTTTCCTTACCATAAAACAACTCTTGTTCGTAGGACCAGAAACTGCTTGTGATTCAACTCCATTTAGGACTAGGAAACAAACGCTAGCTTGCCCTACAAGAAACACACTCTGCTTTAGAGAAAGGAGCACTCTTCTAGTCTACTGTGTTTCCTATGGAGTCCAAACAGTGATCTTGCTCAGAACAAAAGAACTGTGCTTCCTACACACATGGACCATATGTAGTTCAACTCTGATTAGGAACCTGACAAGAACAGTAACTCCTCTTCAGTCCAACACTGTACTTGATGGGAACAGACGCGAGTGCTATTTGCACTGTGTATGGCAATGGGAGCGCAATAGTGACTTTCCTTACCAGAAAACAACTCTTGTTCGTAAGACCAGAAACTGCATGTGATTCAACTCCATTTAGGACTAGGAAACAAACACTAGCTTGCCCTACAAGAAACACCCTCTGCTTTAGAGAAAAGAGCACTCTTCTACTCTACTGTGTTTCCTATAGGGCCAGAACAGTGAGCTTGCTCAGAACATAAGAACTGAGCTTCCTACACACACGGGCCATATCTAGTTCAACTCTACTTAGGAAATTGAAAAGAACAATAGCTCCTCTTCAGTCCGATACACTGTATTTGCTGGGAACAGACGCCAGTGCTATTTGCACTGTGTACGGCAATGGGAGTGTAATAGTGACTTTCCTTACCAGAAAACAACTCTTGCTCATAGGACCAGAAACTGCATGTGATTCAACTCCATTTAGGACTGGGAAACAAACGCTACCTCGCCTTACATGAAACACACTCTGCTTTGGAGAAAAGAGCACTCTTCTACTCTACTGAGTTTCCTATGGGGTCCGAACAGTGAGCTTGTTCAGAACAAGAGAACTGTGCTTCCTACACACATGGGCCATATCTAGTGCACCTCTGCTTAGGAAACTGAAAAGAACAGTAGATCCTATTCATTCCAATACACTGTACTTGCTGGGAAGAGACGCGAGTGCTATTTGCACTGTGTATGGCAATGGGAGCACAATAGTGACTCGTCTTAAAAGAAAACAACTCTTGCTCGTAGGACAAAAAACTGCATGTGACTCAACTCCATTTAGGACTGGGAAACAAACAGTAGCTCGCCTTACAAGAAACACACTCTGCTTTTGAGAAAAGAGCGCTCTTCTACTCTACTGTGTTTCCCATAGGGCCAGAACGGTGAGATTGCTCAGAACAAAAGAACTGTGCTTCCTACACACACGGGCCATATCTAGTTAAACTCTGCTTAGGAAACTGACAAGAACAGTAGCTCCTCTTCAGTCCAATACACTGTACTTGCTGGCAACAGACGCCAGTGCTATTTGTCCTGTGTATGGCAATGGCAGCGCAATAGTGACTTTCCTTACCAGAAAACAACTCTTGCTCATAGTACCAGAAACTGCATGGGATTCAACTCCATTTAGGACTGGGAAACAAACGCTAGATCGCCTTACAAGAAACACACTCTGCTTTAGAGAAAGGAGCACTCTTCTAGTCTACTGTGTTTCCTATGGGGTCCAAACAGTGAGCTTGCTCAGAACAAAAGAACTGTGCTTCCTACACACACGGACCATATGTAGTTCAACTCTGATTACGAACCTGACAAGAACAGTAGCTCCTCTTAAGTCCAACACTGTACTTGCTGGGAACAGACGCAAGTGCTATTTGCACTGTGTATGGCAATGGGAGCGCAATAGTGTCTTTCCTTACCATAAAACAACTCTTGTTCGTAGGACCAGAAACTGCATGTGATTCAACTCCATTTAGGACTAGGAAACAAACGCTAGCTTGCCCTACAAGAAACACACTCTGCTTTTGAGAAAAGAGCACTCTTCTACTCTACTGTGTTTCCTTTAGGGCCAGAACAGTGAGCTTGCTCAGAACATAATAACTGTGCTTCCTACACACACGGGCCATATCTAGTTCAACTCTGCTTAGGAACCTGACAAGAACAGTAGATCCCCTTTAGTACAATACACTGTACTTACTGGGAACACATGCCAGTGCTATTTGTCCTGTGTATGGCAATGGCAGCACAATAGTGACTACTCTTACCATAAAACAACTCTTGCTCGTCGGACCAGAAACTGCATGTGATTCAACTCCATTTAGGACTGGGAAACAAACGCTAGCTCGCCTTACAAGAAACACACTCTCCTTTTGAGAAAAGAGCAGTCTTCTACTCTACTGTGTTTCCTATGGTGTCCAAACAGTGAGATTGCTCAGAACAAAAGAACTGTGCTTCCTACACACATGGGCCATATCTAGTTCAACTCAGCTTAGGAAACTGAAAAGAACAGTAGATCCTCTTCAGTCCAATACACTGTACTTGTTGTGAACAGACGCGAGTGCTATTTGCACTGTGTAGGGCAATGGGAGCACAATAGTGACTCGTCTTACCAGAAAACAACTCTTGCTCATAGGACAAAAAACTGCATGTGACTCAACTACATTTATGACTGGGAAACAAACTCTAGCTCACCTTACAAGAAACACACTCTGCTTTTGAGAAAAGAACACTCTTCTACTCTACTGTGTTTCCCATAGGGCCAGAACAGTGAGCTTCCTCAGAAAAAAAGAACTGTGCTTCCTACACACACGGGGCATATCTAGTTCAACTCTGCTTAGGAAACTGAGAAGAACAGTACCTCCTCTTCAGTCCAATACACTGTACTTGCTAGGAACAGACGGGAGTGCTATTTGCACTGTGTATGGCAATGGGAGTGCAATAGTGACTTTCCTTACCAGAAAACAACTCTTGCTCGTAGGACCAGAAACTGTATGTGATTCAACTCCATTTAGGACTGGGAAACAATCGCTAGCTCGCCTTACAAGAAACACTGTCTGCTTTTGAGAAAAGAGTACTCTTCTACTCTACTGTGTTTCCTATGGGGTCCAAAGAGTGAGCTTGCTCAGAACAAAAAAAACTGTGCTTCCTACACACATGGGCCATATCTAGTTCAACTCTACTTAGGAAACTGACAAGAACAGTAGATCCTCTTCAGTCCAATACACTGTACTTGCTGGGAACAGACGCGAGTGCTATTTGCACTGTGTAGGGAAATTGGAGCAAATAGTTACTCGTCTTCCAAAAATAACTCTTGCTCATAGGACAAAAAACAGCATGTGACTCAACTACATTTAGGACTGGGAAACAAACTCCAGCTCGCCTTACAAGAAACACACTCTGCTTTTGAGAAAAGAACACTCTTCTACTCTATTGTGTTTCCCATAGGGCCAGAACAGTAAGCTTGCTCAGAACAAAAGAAGTGTGTTTTCTACACCCACGGGGCATATCTAGTTCAACTCTGCTTAGGAAACTGAGAAGAACAGTAGCTCCTCTTCAGTCCAATACACTGTACTTGCTAGAGACAGACCGGAGTGCTATTTGCATTGTGTATGGCAATGGGAGCCCAATAGTGACCTTCCTTACCAGAAAACAACTCTTGCTCGTAGGACCAGAAACTGCATGTGATTCAACTCCATTTAGGACTGGTAAACAAACGCTAGCTCGCCTTACAAGAAACACAGTCTGCTTTTGAGAAAAGAGCACTCATCTACTCTAATGTGTTTCCCAAAGGGCCAGAACGGTGAGCTTGCTCAGAACAAAAGAACTGTGCTTCCTACACACACGGAGCATATCTAGTTCAACTCTGCTTAGGAACCTGACAAGAACAGTAGCTCCTCTTCAGTCCGATACACTGTACTTGCTGGGATCAGATGCGAGTGCTATTTGCACTGTGTATGGCAATGGGAGCTCAATTGTGACTTTCCTTAACAGAAAACAACTCTTGCTCGTAGGACCAGAAACTGCATGTGATTCAACTCCATTTAGGCCTGGAAACAAACGCTAGCTTGCATTACAAGAAACACACCCTGCTTTTGAGAAAAGAGCACTCTTTTACTCTACTGTGTTTCCTATAGGGCCAGAACAGTGAGCTTGCTCAGAACATAATAACTGTGCTTCCTACACACATGGGCCATATCTAGTTCAACTCCGCTTAGGAACCTGACAAGAACAGTAGATCCCCTTTAGCACAATACACTGTACTTGCTGGGAACAGACGCCAGTGCTATTTGTCCTGTGCATGGCAATGGCAGCGCAATAGTGACTATTCTTACCATAAAACAACTCTTGCTCATAGGACCAGAAACTGCATGTGTTTCAACTCCATTTAGGACTTGGAAACAAATGCTAACTCGCCTTACAAGAAACATACTCTGCTTTAGAGAAAAGAGCACTCTTCTACTCTACTGTGTTTCCTATAGGGCAAGAATAGTGAGCTTGCTCAGAACAAAAGAACTGTGCTTCCTACACACTGGCCATATCTACTTCAACTCTGCTTAGGAAACTGACAAGAACAGTAGCTCCTCTTCAGTCCGATACACTATATTTGCTGGGAACAAACACCAGTGCCACTTGCACTGTATATGGCAATGGGAGCACAATAGTGACTTTCCTTACCAGAAAATAACTCTTGCTCGTAGGACCAGAAAGTGCATGTGATTCAACTCCATTTAGGACTGGGAAACAAATGCTAGCTCGCCTTACATGAAACACACTCTGCCTTTGAGAAAAGAGTACTCTAATACTCTACTGTGTTTCCTATGGGGTCCAAACAGTGAGCTCGCTCAGAACAAAAGAACTGTGCTTCCTACACACATGGGCCATTTTTACTTCAACTCTGCTTAGGAAACTGAAAAGAACAGTAGATCATCTTCAGTCCAATACACTGTACTTGCTGCGAACAGACGCGAGTGCTATTTGCACTGTGTAGGGCAATTGGAGCACAATAGTAACTCGTCTTACCAGAAAACAACTCTTGCTCATAGGACAAAAAACTGCATGGTATTCAACTCCATTTAGGACTGGGAAACAAACTCTAGCTCGCCTTACAAGAAACAAACTCTGCTTTTGAGAAAAGAACACTCTTCTACTCTACTGTGTTTCCCATAGGGCCAGAACAGTGAGCTTGCTCAGAACAAAAGAACTGTGTTTCCTCCACACACGGGCCATATCTAGTTCAACTCTGCTTAGGAAACTGAGAAGAACAGTAATTCCTCTTCAGTCCAATACACTATAGTTGCTAGGAACAGACGGGAGTGGTATTTGCACTGTGTATGGCAATGGGAGCGCAATAGTGACTTTCCTTACCAGAAAACAACTCTTGCTCATAGTACCAGAAACTGCATGTGTTTCAACTCCATTTAGGACTGGGAAACAAACGCTAGCTCGCCTTACAAGAAACACACTCTGCTTTAGAAAAAAGAGCACTCTTCTACTCTACTATGTTTCCTATGGGGTCCAAACAGTGAGCTTGCTCAGAACAAAAGAACTGTGCTTCCTACACACACAGACCGTATGTAGTTCAACTCTGATTAGGAACCTGACATGAACAGTAGCTCCTCTTCAGTCCAACACTGTACTTGCTGGGAACAGATGCGAGTGCTATTTGCACTGTGTATGGCAATGGGAGTGCAATAGTGACTTTCCTTACCAGAAAACAACTCTTGCTCGTAGGACCAGAAACTGCATGTGATTCAACTCCATTTAGTACTAGGAAACAAATGCTAGCTCGCCTTACATGAAACACACTCTGCTTTTGAGAAAAGAGCACTCTTCTACTCTAATGTGTTTCCTATGGGGTCCGAACAGTGAGCTTGCTCAAAACAAAAGAACTGTGCTTCCGACACACATGGGCCATATCTAGTTCACCTCTGCTTAGGAAACTGAAAAGAACAGTAGATCCTCTTCAGTCCAATACGCTGTATTTGCTGGGAACAGACGCGAGTGCTATTTGCACTGTGTATGGCAATCGGAGCACAATAGTGACTCGTCTTTCCAGAAAACAACTCTTGCTCGTAGGACAAAAAACTGCATGTGACTCAACTCCATTTATGACTGGGAAACAAACTCTAGCTCGCCTTACAAGAAACACACTCTGCTTTTGAGAAAAGAGCGCTCTTCTACTCTACTGTGTATCCCATAGGGCCAGAACGGTGAGCTTGCTCAGAACAAAAGAACTGTGCTTCGTACACACACGGGCCATATCTAGTTCAACTCTGCTTAGGAAACTGACAAGAACAGTAGCTCCTCTTCAGTCCGATACACTGTACTTCCTGGGCTCAGACGCGAGTGCTATTTGCACTGTACATGGCAATGGGAGTGCAATAGTGACTTTCCTTACCAGAAAACATCTCTTGCTCGTAGGACCAGAAAGTGCATGTGATTCAAATCCATTTAGGACTGGGAAACAAATGCTAGCTCCCCTTAGATGAAACACACTCTGCTTTTGCGATAAGAGCACTCTTCTACTCTACTGTGTTTCCTATGGGGTCCAAACAGTGAGCTTGCTCAGAACAAAAGAACTGTGCTTCCTACACACATGGGCCATATCTAGTTCAACTCTGCTTAGGAAACTGACAAGAAGAGTAGATCCTCTTCAGTCCAATACACTGTACTTGCTGGGAACAGATGTGAGTGCTATTTGCACTGTGTAGGGCAATTGGAGCACAATAGTGACTCGTCTTACCAGAAAACAACTCTTGCTCATAGGACAAAAAACTGCATGGTATTCAACTCCATTTAGGACTGGGAAACAAACGCTAGCTTGCCTTACAAGAAACACACTGTTCTTTAGAGAAAGGAGCACTCTTGTAGTCTACTGTGTTTCCTATGGGGTCCAAACAGTGAGCTTGCTCAGAACAAAAGAACTGTGCTTCCTACACACACGGACCATATGTAGTTCAACTCTGCTTAGGCACCTGACAAGAAGAGGAGCTCCACTTCAGTCAAACACTGTACTTGCTGGGAACAGACGCGAGTGCTATTTGCACTGTGTATGGCAATGGGATCACAATAGTGACTTTCCTTACCAGAAAACAACTCTTGTTCGTAGGACCAGAAACTGCATGTGATTCAACTCCATTTAGGACTAGGAAACAAACGCTAGCTCGCCTTACAAGAAACACACTCTGCTTTAGAGAAAAGGGCACTCTTCTACTCTACTGTGTTTCCTATGGGGTCCGAACAGTGAGCTTTCTCAGAACAAAAGAACTGTGCTTCCTACACACATGGGCCATATCTAGTTCACCTCTGCTTAGGAAACTGAAAAGAACAGTAGATCCTATTCAGTCCAATACACTGTACTTGCTGGGAACAGACGCGAGTGCTATTTGCACTGTGTATGGCAATGGGAACACAATAGTGACTCGTCTTACCAGAATTCAACTCTTGCTCGTAGGACAAAAAACTGCATGTGACTCAACTCCATTTAGGACTGGGAAACAAACTCTAGCTCGCCTTACAAGAAACACACTCTGCTTTTGAGAAAAGAGCGCTCTTCTACTCTACTGTGTTTCCCATAGGGCCAGAACGGTGAGCTTGCTCAGAACAAAAGAACTGTGCTTCCTACACACACGGGCCATATCTAGTTCAACTCTGCTTAGGAAACTGACAAGAACAGTAGCTCCTCTTCAGTCCGATACACTGTACTTTCTGGGATCAGACGCGAGTGCTATTTGCACTGTGTATGGCAATGGGAGCGCAATAGTGACTTTCCTTACCAGTAAACAACTCTGGAACGTAGGACCAGAAACTGCATGTGATTCAACTCCATTTAGGACAGGGAAAAAAACGCTAACTTGCCTTACAAGAAACACACTCTGCTTTTGAGAAAAGAGCACTCTTCTACACTACTGTGTTTCCTATAGGGCCAGAACAGTGAGCTTACTCAGAACGTAATAACTGTGCTTCCTACACACACGGGCCATATCTAGTTCAACTCTGCTTAGGAACCTGACAAGAACAGTAGATCCCCTTTAGTCCAATACACTGTATTTGCTGGGAACAGACGCCAGTGCTATTTGTCCTGTAGATGGCAATGGCAGCACAATAGTGACTATTCTTACCATAAAACAACTCTTGCACGTAGGACCAGAAACTGCATGTGTTTCAACTCCATTTCGGACTGGGAAACAAACGCTAGCTCGCCTTACAAGAAAAACACTCTGCTTTAGAGAAAAGAGCACTCTTCTACTCTACTGTGTTTCTATAGGGCCAGAACAGTGAGCTTGCTAAGAACAAAAGAACTGTGCTTCCTACACACGGGCCATATCTAGTTCAACTCTGCTTAGGAAACTGACAAGAACAGTAGCTCCTTTTCAGTCCGATACAGTGTATTTGCTGTGAACATACGCGAGTGCTATTTGCACTGTATATGGCAATGGGAGCGCAATAGGGATTTTCCTTACCAGTAAACAACTCTTGCTCATAGGACCAGAAACTGCATGTGATTCAACTCCATTTAGGACTGGGAAACAAATGCTAGCTCGCCTTACATGAAACACACTCTGCTCTTGAGAAAAGAGCACTCTTCTACTCTACTATGTTTCCTATGGGGTCCGAACAGTGAGCTTGCTCATAACAAAAGAACTGTGCTTCCTACACACATGGGCCATATCTAGTTCAACTCTGCTTAGGAAACTGAAAAGAACAGTAGATCCTCTTCAGTCCAATACTCTGTACTTGCTGGGAACAGACGCGAGTGCTATTTGCACTGTGTAGGGCAATTGGAGCACAATAGTGACTCGTCTTACAAGAAAACAACTCTTGCTCATAGGACAAAAAACTGCACGTGACTCAACTACATTTAGGACTGGGAAACAAACTCTAGCTCGCCTTACAAGAAACAACTCTGCTTTTGAGAAAAGAGCACTCTTCTACTCTACTGTGTTTCCCATAGGGCCAGAACAGTAAGCTTACTCAGTACAAAAGAATTGTGCTTCCTACACACGGGGCATATCTAGTTCAACTCTGCTTAGGAAACTGAGAAGAACAGTAGCTCCTCTTCAGACCAATAAACTGTACTTGCTGGGAACAGACGGGAGTGCTATTTGCACTGTGTATGGCAATGGGAGCGCAATAGTGACTTTCCTTACCAGAAAACAACTCTTGCTCGTAGGACAAGAAACTGCATGTGATTCAACTCCATTTAGGACTGGGAAACAAACGCAAGCTCGCCTTAAAAAAAACACAGTCTTCTTTTGAGAAAAGAGCACTCTGCTACTCTACTGTGTTTCCTATGGGGTCCAAACAGTGAGCTTGCTCAGAAGAAAAATAATTGTGCTTCCTACACACACGGCCATATCTAGTTCAAGTCTGCTTAGGAACCTGACAAGAACAGTAGATCCTTTTCAGTCCAATACACTGTACTTGCTGGCAACAGACGCCAGTGCTATTTGTCCTGTCGATGGCAATGGCAGCGCAATAGTGACTTTCCTTACCAGAAAACAACTCTTGCTCGTAGGACCAGAAACTGCATGGGATTCAACTCCATTTAGGACTGGGAAACAAACGCTAGCTCTCCTTACAAGGAATACTCTCTGCTTTAGAGAAAAGAGCACTCTTCTACTCTACTGTGTTTCCTATGGGGTCCGAACAGTGAGCTTGCGCAGAACAAAAGAACTGTGCTGCCTACACACATGGGCCATATCTAGTTCACCTCTGCTAAGGAAACTGAAAAGAATAGTAGATCCTATTCAGTCCAATACACTGTACTTGCTGGGAACAGACGTGAGTGCTATTTGCACTGTGTATGGCAATGGGAGCACAATAGTGACTTGTCTTACCAGAAAACAACTCTTGCTCGTAGGACAAAAAACTGCATGTGACTCAACTCCATTTAGGACTGGGAAACAAACTCTAGCTCGCCTTACAAAAACACACTCTGCTTTTGAGAAAAGAGCACTCTTCTACTCTACTGTTTTTCCCATAGGGCCAAAACGGTAAGCTTGCTCAGAACAAAAGAACTGTGCTTCCTACACACACGGGCCATATCTAGTTCAAGTCTGCTTAGGAACCTGACAAGAACAGTAGATACCCTTTAGTCCAATACACTGTACTTTCTGGGACCAGACGCCAGTGCTATTTGTCCTGTGTATGGCAATGGCAGCGCAATAGTGACTATTCTTACCATAAAAAAACTCTTGCTCGTAGGACCAGAAACTGCATGTGTTTCAACTCCATTTAGGACTGGGAAACAAACGCTAGCTCACCTTACAAGAAACACTCTCTGCTTTAGAGAAAAGAGCACTCTTCTACTCTACTGTGATTCCTATAGGGCCAGAACAGTGAGCTTGCTCAGAACAAAGAACTGTGCTTCCTACACACACGGGCCATATCTAGTTCAATTCTGCTTAGGAACCTGACAAGAACAGTAGATCCCCTTTAGTCCAATACACTGTACTTGCTGGGACCAGACGCCAGTGCTATTTGTCCTGTGTATGGCAATGGCAGCACAATAGTGACTATTCTTACCATAAAACAACTCTTGCTCGCAGGACCAGAAACTGCATGTGTTTCAACTCCATTTAGGACTGGGAAACAAACGCTACCTCACCTTACAAGAAACACTCTCTGCTTTAGAGAAAAGAGCATTCTTCTACTCTACTGTGTTTCCTATAGGGCCAGAACAGTGAGCTTGCTCAGAGCAAAAGAACAGTGCTTCCTACACACGGGCCATATTTAGTTCAACTCTGCTTACGAAACTGACAAGAACAGTAGCTCCAATTCAGTCCGATACACTGTACTTGCTGGGAACAGACGCCAGTGCTATTTGCTCTGTATATGGCAATGGGAGCGCAATAGGGACTTTCCTTACCAGAAAACAACTCTTGCTTGTAGGACCAGAAAGTGCATGTGATTCAACTCCATTTAGGACTGGGAAACAGATGCTAGCTCGCCTTACATGAAACACACTCTGCTTTTGAGAAAAGAGCACTCTTCTACTCTACTGTGTTTCCTATGGGTTCCAAACAGTGAGATTGCTCAGAACAAAAGAACTGTGCTTCCTACACACATGGGCCATATCTAGTTCAACTCTGCTTAGGAAACTGACAAGAACAGTAGATCCTCTTCAGTCCAATACACTGTACTTGCTGGGAACAGATGCGAGTGCTATTTGCACTGTGTAGGGCAATTGGAACACAATAGTGACTCGTCTTACCAGAAAACAACTCTTGTTCATAGGACAAAAAACTGCATGTGACTCAACTACATTTAGGTCTGGGAAACAAACTCTAGCTCGCCTTACAAGAAACACACTCTGCTTTTGAGAAAAGAACACTCTTCTACTCTACTGTGTTTCCCATAGGGCCAGAACAGTGAGCTTGCTCACAACAAAAGAATTGTGCTTCCTACACACACGGGGCATATCTAGTTCAACTCTGTTTAGGAAACTGAGAAGAACAGTAGCTCCTCTTCAGTCCAATACACTGTACTTGCTAGGAACAGACGGGAGGGCTATTTGCACTGTGTATGGCAATGGGAGTGCAATAGTGACTTTCCTTAACAGAAAACAACTCTTGCTCGTAGGACCAGAAACTGCATGTGATTCAACTCCATTTAGGACTGGGATATGAACGCTAGCTCGCCTTACAAGAAACACAGTCTGCTTTTGAGAAAAGAGCACTCTTCTACTCTACTGTGTTTCCTATGGGTTCCAAACAGTGAGCTTGCTCAGAACAAAAAACATTGTACTTCCTACACAAACGGCCATATCTAGTTCAAGCCTACTTAGGAACCTGACAAGAACAGTAGATCCTCTTCAGTCCAATACACTGTACTTGCTGGCAACAGACGCCAGTGCTATTTGTCCTGAGGATGGCAATGGCAGCGCAATAGTGACTTTCTTTACCAGAAAACAACTCTTGCTCATAGTACCAGAAACTGCATGTGATTCAACTCCATTTAGGACTGGGAAACAAATGCTAGCTCGCCTTACAAGAAACACACTCTTCTTTAGAGAAAGGAGCACTCTTCTAGTCTACTGTGTTTCCTATGGGGTCCAAACAGTGAGCTTGCTCAGAACAAAAGAACTGTGCTTCCTACACACACGGGCCATATCTAGTTCAACTCTGCTTAGGAAACTGACAAGAACAGTAGCTCCTCTTCAGTCCGATACACTGTACTTTCTGGGATCAGACGCGAGTGCTATTTGCACTGTGTATGGCAATGGGAGCGCAATAGTGACTTTCCTTACCAGTAAACAACTCTGGAACGTAGGACCAGAAACTGCATGTGATTCAACTCCATTTAGGACAGGGAAAAAAACGCTAACTTGCCTTACAAGAAACACACTCTGCTTTTGAGAAAAGAGCACTCTTCTACACTACTGTGTTTCCTAAAGGGCCAGAACAGTGAGCTTACTCAGAACGTAATAACTGTGCTTCCTACACACACGGGCCATATCTAGTTCAACTCTGCTTAGGAACCTGACAAGAACAGTAGATCCCCTTTAGTCCAATACACTGTATTTGCTGGGAACAGACGCCAGTGCTATTTGTCCTGTAGATGGCAATGGCAGCACAATAGTGACTATTCTTACCATAAAACAACTCTTGCACGTAGGACCAGAAACTGCATGTGTTTCAACTCCATTTCGGACTGGGAAACAAACGCTAGCTCGCCTTACAAGAAAAACACTCTGCTTTAGAGAAAAGAGCACTCTTCTACTCTACTGTGTTTCTATAGGGCCAGAACAGTGAGCTTGCTAAGAACAAAAGAACTGTGCTTCCTACACACGGGCCATATCTAGTTCAACTCTGCTTAGGAAACTGACAAGAACAGTAGCTCCTTTTCAGTCCGATACAGTGTATTTGCTGTGAACATACGCGAGTGCTATTTGCACTGTATATGGCAATGGGAGCGCAATAGGGATTTTCCTTACCAGTAAACAACTCTTGCTCATAGGACCAGAAACTGCATGTGATTCAACTCCATTTAGGACTGGGAAACAAATGCTAGCTCGCCTTACATGAAACACACTCTGCTCTTGAGAAAAGAGCACTCTTCTACTCTACTATGTTTCCTATGGGGTCCGAACAGTGAGCTTGCTCATAACAAAAGAACTGTGCTTCCTACACACATGGGCCATATCTAGTTCAACTCTGCTTAGGAAACTGAAAAGAACAGTAGATCCTCTTCAGTCCAATACTCTGTACTTGCTGGGAACAGACGCGAGTGCTATTTGCACTGTGTAGGGCAATTGGAGCACAATAGTGACTCGTCTTACAAGAAAACAACTCTTGCTCATAGGACAAAAAACTGCACGTGACTCAACTACATTTAGGACTGGGAAACAAACTCTAGCTCGCCTTACAAGAAACAACTCTGCTTTTGAGAAAAGAGCACTCTTCTACTCTACTGTGTTTCCCATAGGGCCAGAACAGTAAGCTTACTCAGTACAAAAGAATTGTGCTTCCTACACACGGGGCATATCTAGTTTAACTCTGCTTAGGAAACTGAGAAGAACAGTAGCTCCTCTTCAGACCAATAAACTGTACTTGCTGGGAACAGACGGGAGTGCTATTTGCACTGTGTATGGCAATGGGAGCGCAATAGTGACTTTCCTTACCAGAAAACAACTCTTGCTCGTAGGACAAGAAACTGCATGTGATTCAACTCCATTTAGGACTGGGAAACAAACGCAAGCTCGCCTTAAAAAAAACACAGTCTTCTTTTGAGAAAAGAGCACTCTTCTACTCTACTGTGTTTCCTATGGGGTCCAAACAGTGAGCTTGCTCAGAAGAAAAATAATTGTGCTTCCTACACACACGGCCATATCTAGTTCAAGTCTGCTTAGGAACCTGACAAGAACAGTAGATCCTTTTCAGTCCAATACACTGTACTTGCTGGCAACAGACGCCAGTGCTATTTGTCCTATCGATGGCAATGGCAGCGCAATAGTGACTTTCCTTACCAGAAAACAACTCTTGCTCGTAGGACCAGAAACTGCATGGGATTCAACTCCATTTAGGACTGGGAAACAAACGCTAGCTCTCCTTACAAGGAATACTCTCTGCTTTTGAGAAAAGAGCACTCTTCTACTCTACTGTGTTTCCTATGGGGTCCGAACAGTGAGCTTGCGCAGAACAAAAGAACTGTGCTGCCTACACACATGGGCCATATCTAGTTCACCTCTGCTAAGGAAACTGAAAAGAATAGTAGATCCTATTCAGTCCAATACACTGTACTTGCTGGGAACAGACGTGAGTGCTATTTGCACTGTGTATGGCAATGGGAGCACAATAGTGACTTGTCTTACCAGAAAACAACTCTTGCTCGTAGGACAAAAAACTGCATGTGACTCAACTCCATTTAGGACTGGGAAACAAACTCTAGCTCGCCTTACAAAAACACACTCTGCTTTTGAGAAAAGAGCACTCTTCTACTCTACTGTTTTTCCCATAGGGCCAAAACGGTAAGCTTGCTCAGAACAAAAGAACTGTGCTTCCTACACACACGGGCCATATCTAGTTCAAGTCTGCTTAGGAACCTGACAAGAACAGTAGATCCCCTTTAGTCCAATACACTGTACTTTCTGGGACCAGACGCCAGTGCTATTTGTCCTGTGTATGGCAATGGCAGCGCAATAGTGACTATTCTTACCATAAAAAAACTCTTGCTCGTAGGACCAGAAACTGCATGTGTTTCAACTCCATTTAGGACTGGGAAACAAACGCTAGCTCACCTTACAAGAAACACTCTCTGCTTTAGAGAAAAGAGCACTCTTCTACTCTACTGTGATTCCTATAGGGCCAGAACAGTGAGCTTGCTCAGAACAAAAGAACTGTGCTTCCTACACACACGGGCCATATCTAGTTCAATTCTGCTTAGGAACCTGACAAGAACAGTAGATCCCCTTTAGTCCAATACACTGTACTTGCTGGGACCAGACGCCAGTGCTATTTGTCCTGTGTATGGCAATGGCAGCACAATAGTGACTATTCTTACCATAAAACAACTCTTGCTCGTAGGACCAGAAACTGCATGTGTTTCAACTCCATTAAGACTGGGAAACAAATGCTAGCTCGCCTTACAAGAAACACACTCTGCTTTTGAGAAAAGACACTCTTCTACTCTAATGTGTTTACTACAGGGCTAGAACAGTGAGCCTGCTCAGAATAAAAGAACTGTACTTCCAACACACACAGTCCATATCCAGTTCAATTCTGATTAGGAAACTGACAAGAACAGTACATCCTCTTCAGTCCAATAAACAGTACAAGCTGGGAACAGACACCAGTGCTATTTGCACTGTGTATGACAATAGGAGCGCAATAGTGACTCTTCTAACCAGAAAACAACTCTTGCTTGTAGGAACAGAAACTGCATGGGATTCAACTCCATTTCTGACTGGGAAACAAACACTAGCTAGCCTTACAAGAAACACACTCTGCTTTTGAGAAAAGAGCATTCTTCTACTCTACACTGTTTCCTATGGGGTCCGAACAGTGAGCTTGCACAGAACAAAAGAACTGTGCTTCCTACGTACACGGGCCATATCTAGTTCAACTCTGCTTAGGAAACTGACAAGAACAGTAGCTCCTCTTCAGTCCAACACACTGTACTTGGTTGGGAACAAACGCGAGTGCTATTTGCAATGTGTATGGCAATGGGAGCGCAATAGTGACTTTCCTTACCAGAAAAAAACTCTTCCTCGTAAACCAAAAACTGCATGTTATTCAACTCCATTTAGGACTGGGAAACAAACACTAGCTCTTTTTACAAGAAACACACTCTGCTTTTGAGAAAAGAGCACTCTTCTACTTTACTGTGTTTCCTATGGGGTCCGAACAGTGAGCTTGCTCAGAACAAAAGAACTGTGCTTCCTACACACACGGCCATGCCTAGTTAACTTCTGCTTAGGAACCTGACAAAAACAGTAGATTCTCTTCAGTCCAATACACTTTACATGCTGGGGACAGACGCGAGTGCTATTTGCCCTGTGTATGACAATGAGAGCACAATAGTGACTCTTCTTACCAGAAAACAACTCTTGCTTGTAGGACCAGAAATTGCATGGGATTCAACTCCATTTAAGACTGGGAAACAAACGCTAGCTCGCCTTACAAGAAACACACTCTGCTTTTGAGAAAAGAGCACTCTTCTACTCTACTGTTTTTCCTATGGGACCAGAACAGTGAGCTTCCTCAGAACAAAAGAACTGTGCTTCCTACACACACTCGCCATATCTAGTTCAACTCTGCTTAGGAAACTGACAAGAACCGTAGCTCTTCTTCAGTCCAATACACTGTACTTGCTGGGAACAGACGCGAGTGCTATTTGCACTGTGTATGGCAATGGGACCGCAATAGTGATTCTTTACCAGAAAACAACTCTGCTCGTAGGACCAGAAACTGCATGTGATTCAACTCCATTTCTGACTGGGAAACAAAAACTAGCTCCCCTTACAAGAAACATACTCTGCTTTTGAGAAAAGAGCACTCTTCTACTCTACACTGTTTCCTATGGGGTCCGAACAGTGAGCTTGCTCAGAACAAATGAATTTTGCTTCCTACGTACACGGGCCATATCTAGTTCAACTCTGCTTAGGAAACTGACAAGAACAGTAGCTCCTCTTCAGTCCTATACACTGTACTTGCTGGGAACAGATGCCAGTGCTATTTGCACTGTGTATGGCAATGAAAGCCCAATAGTGACTTTCCTTACCAGAAAACAACTCTTGCTCGTAGGACCAGAAACTGCATGAGATTCAACTCCATTTAGGACTGGGAAACAAACGCTAGCTCGCATTACAAGAAACACACTCTGGTTTTGAGAAAAGAGCACTCTTCTACTATACTGTGTTTCCTATGGGGTCCTAACAATGAACTTGCTCAAAACAAAAGAACTGTGCTTCCTACACACAAGGGCCATATCTACTTCAACTCTGCTTAGGAAACTGACAAGAGCTGTAGCTCCTCTTCAATCCAATACACTGTACTTGCTGAGAACAGACGCCAGTGCTATTTTCACTGTGTGTGGCATTGGGAGTGCAACAGTGACTTTCCTTACCAGAAAACAACTCTTGCTCGTAGGAACGAAAACTGCATGTGATTCAACTCCATTTAGAACTGGGAAATAAACGCTAGCTCGCCTTACAAGAAACAGACTCTGGTTTTGAGAAAAGAACACTCTTCTACTCTACTGTGTTTCCTATGGGGTCTGAACAGTGAGCTTGCTCAGAACAAAAGAACTGTGCTTCCTACACACAACGGCCATATCTACTTCAACTCTGCTTAGGAAACTGACAAGAGCTGTAGCTCCTCTTCAATCCAATACACTGTACTTGCTGGGAACAGACGCCAGTGCTATTTTCACTGTGTATGGCATTGGGAGTGCAACAGTGACTTTCTTTACCAGAAAACAACTCTTGCTCGTAGGACCGAAAACTGCATGTGATTCAACTCCATTTAGAACTGGGAAATAAACGCTAGCTCGCCTTACAAGAAACAGACTCTTGTTTTGAGAAAAGAACACTCTTCTACTCTACTGTGTTTCCTATGGGGTCTGAACAGTGAGCTTGCTCAGAACAAAAGAACTGTGCTTCCTACACACACGGGCCATATCTAATTCAACTCTGCTTAGGAAACTGACAAGAACAGTAGCTCCTCTTCAGTCCAATATACTGTACTTGCTGGGAACAGACGCGAGTGCTATTTACACTGTTTATGGTAATGGGAACTCAATTGTGACTTTCCTTACCAGAAAACAATTCTTGCTTGCAGGACCGAAAACTGCATGTGATTCAACTCCATTTAGAACTGGGAAATAAATGCTAGCTCGCCTTACAAGAAACAGACTCTGCTTTTGAGAAAAGAGCATGCTTCTACTCTACTGTGTTTCCTATATGGTCAGAAGAGTGAGCTTGCTCAGAACAAAAGAACTGTGCTTTCAACACACGGGGCCATATCTAGATCAATTCTGCTTAGGAAACTGACAAGAACAGTAGATCCTCTCTAATCCAATACACTGTACATGCTGAGAACCGACACCAGTGCTATTTGCCCTGTGTATGACAATGGGAGCGCAATAGTGACTCTTCTTACCAGAAAACAACTCTTGCTCCTGGGACCAAAAACTGCATGTGATTCAACTCCATTTAGGACTGGGAAACAAACGCTAGCTCGCCTTACAAGAAACACACTCTGCTTTTGAGAAAAGAGCACTCTTCTACTCTACTGTGTTTCCTATGGGGTCCGAACAGTGAGCTTGCTCAGAACAAAAGAACTGTGATTCCTATACAGGGCCATATCTAGTTCAATTCTGCTTAGGAACCTGACAAGAACAGTAGATTCTCTTCAGTCCAATACACTTTACATGCTGGGAACAGACGCGAGTGCTATTTGCCCTTTGTATGACAATGGGAGCGCAATAGTGACTCTTCTAACCAGAAAACAACTCTTGCTCGTAGGACCAGAAACTGCATGTGATTCAACACCACTTAGGACTGGGAAACAATCGCTTGCTCGCCTTACAAGTAAGAGACTCTGCTTTTGAGAAAAGAGCACTCTTCTACTCTACTGTGTTTCCTATGGGGTCCGAACAGTGAGCCTGCTCAGAACAAAAGAACTGTGCTTCCTACACACACAGGCCATATCTAGTTCTACTCTGCTTAGGAAACTGACAAGAAAAATGCTCCTCTTCAGTCCAATACACTGTACTTGCTGTGAACAGACACGAATGCTATTTGCACTGTGATTGACAATGGGAGCGCAATAGTGACTTTCCTTACCAGAAAACAACTCTGGCTCGTAGGACTAAAAACTGCATGTGATTCAACTCCATTTAGAACTGGGAAATAAACGCTAGCTCGCCTTATAAGAAACACACTCTGCTTTTGAGAAAAGAGCACTCTTCCACTCTACTGTGTTTCCGATGGGGTCCAAACAGTGAGCTTGCTCAGAACAAAAGAATTGTGCTTCCTACACACACGGCCATATCTAGTTCAATTCTGCTTAGGAAACTGACAAGAACAGTAGCTCCTCTTCAGTCCAATACACTGTACTTGCTGGGAACAGACGCGAGTGTTATTTGCACTGTGTATGACCATGGGAGCGCAATAGTGACTCTTCTTACCAGAAAACAACTCTTGCTCGTAGGACCGAAAACTGCATGTGATTCAACTCCACTTAGAACTGGGAAATAATCGATAGCTCGCCTTACAAAAAAGAGACTCTGCTTTTGATAAAAGAGCACTCTTCTACTCTACTGTGTTTCCTATATGGCCAGAACAGTGAGCTTGCTCAGAACAAAAGAACTGTGCTTCCTACACACACGGCCATATCTAGATCAATTCTGCTTAAGAAACTGACAAGAACAGTAGATCTTCTTTAGTCCAATACACTGTACATGCTGGGAACCGACAGCAGTGCTATTTGCCTTGTGCATGACAATGGGAGCGCAATAGTGACTCTTCTTACCAGAAAACAACTCTTGCTCGTAGGACAAGAAACTGCATGTGATTCAACTCCATTTAGGACTGGGAAACAAACGCTAGCTCGTCTTACAAGAAACACACTGTGCTTTTGAGAAAAGAGCACTCTTCTACTCTACTGTGTTTCCTATGTGGTCCGAACAGTGAGGTTGCTCAGAACAAAAGAACTGTGCTTCCTACGTACACGGGCCATATCTAGTTCAACTCTGCTTCGGAAACTGACAAGAACAGTAGCTCCTCTTCTGTCCAACACACTGTACTTGCTGTGAACAGACGCAAGTGCTATTTGAACTGTGTATGGCAATGGGAGTGCAATAGTGACTTTCCTTACAAGAAAACAACTCTTGCTCGTAGTTCCAAAAACTGCATGTGATTCAACTCCATTTAGAACTGGAAAATAAACGCTAGCTCGCCTTACAAGAAACACATTCTGCTTTTCAGAAAAGAGCACTCTTCTACTTTACTGTGTTTCCTATGGGATCCGAACAGTGAGCTTGCTCAGAACAAAAGAACTGTGCTTCCTACACACACGGTCATATCTAGTTCAATTCTGCTTAGGAAACTGACAAGAACAGTAGCTCCTCTTCAGTCCAATACACTGTACTTTCTGGGACCAGACGTGTGTGCTATTTGCCCTGTGTATTAAAATGGGAGCGCAATAGTGACTCTTCTTACCAGAAAACTACTCTTGCTCGTAGGACCAGAAACTGCATGTGATTCAAATCCATTTAGGACTGGGAAACAAACGCTAGCTCGCCTTACAAGAAACACACTCTGATTTTGAGAAAAGAGCACTCTTCTAATCTACTGTGTTTCCTGTAGGGCCAGAAGAGTGAGCTTGCTCAGAACAAAAGAACTGTGCTTCCTACAAACAAGGCCATATCTAGTTCAATTCTGCTTAGGAAACTAACAACTACAGTAGATCCTCTTCAGTCCAATACACTGTACTTGCTGGGAACAGAGGCCAGTGCTATTTGCCCTTTGTATGACAAACGGAGTGCAATAGTGACTCTTCTTACCAGAAAACAACTCTTGCTCGTAGGACCAGAAACTGCATGTGATTCAACTCCCTTTCAGACTGGGAAACAAATGCTAGCTCGCCTTACAAGAAACACACTCTGCTTTTGAGAAAAGACACTCTTCTACTCTAATGTGTTTACTACAGGGCTAGAACAGTGAGCCTGCTCAGAATAAAAGAACTGTACTTCCAACACACACAGTCCATATCCAGTTCAATTCTGATTAGGAAACTGACAAGAACAGTACATCCTCTTCAGTCCAATAAACAGTACAAGCTGGGAACAGACACCAGTGCTATTTGCACTGTGTATGACAATAGGAGCGCAATAGTGACTCTTCTAACCAGAAAACAACTCTTGCTTGTAGGAACAGAAACTGCATGGGATTCAACTCCATTTCTGACTGGGAAACAAACACTAGCTAGCCTTACAAGAAACACACTCTGCTTTTGAGAAAAGAGCATTCTTCTACTCTACACTGTTTCCTATGGGGTCCGAACAGTGAGCTTGCACAGAACAAAAGAACTGTGCTTCCTACGTACACGGGCCATATCTAGTTCAACTCTGCTTAGGAAACTGACAAGAACAGTAGCTCCTCTTCAGTCCAACACACTGTACTTGGTTGGGAACAAACGCGAGTGCTATTTGCAATGTGTATGGCAATGGGAGCGCAATAGTGACTTTCCTTACCAGAAAAAAACTCTTCCTCGTAAACCAAAAACTGCATGTTATTCAACTCCATTTAGGACTGGGAAACAAACACTAGCTCTTTTTACAAGAAACACACTCTGCTTTTGAGAAAAGAGCACTCTTCTACTTTACTGTGTTTCCTATGGGGTCCGAACAGTGAGCTTGCTCAGAACAAAAGAACTGTGCTTCCTACACACACGGCCATGCCTAGTTAACTTCTGCTTAGGAACCTGACAAAAACAGTAGATTCTCTTCAGTCCAATACACTTTACATGCTGGGGACAGACGCGAGTGCTATTTGCCCTGTGTATGACAATGAGAGCACAATAGTGACTCTTCTTACCAGAAAACAACTCTTGCTTGTAGGACCAGAAATTGCATGGGATTCAACTCCATTTAAGACTGGGAAACAAACGCTAGCTCGCCTTACAAGAAACACACTCTGCTTTTGAGAAAAGAGCACTCTTCTACTCTACTGTTTTTCCTATGGGACCAGAACAGTGAGCTTCCTCAGAACAAAAGAACTGTGCTTCCTACACACACTCGCCATATCTAGTTCAACTCTGCTTAGGAAACTGACAAGAACCGTAGCTCTTCTTCAGTCCAATACACTGTACTTGCTGGGAACAGACGCGAGTGCTATTTGCACTGTGTATGGCAATGGGACCGCAATAGTGATTCTTTACCAGAAAACAACTCTGCTCGTAGGACCAGAAACTGCATGTGATTCAACTCCATTTCTGACTGGGAAACAAAAACTAGCTCCCCTTACAAGAAACATACTCTGCTTTTGAGAAAAGAGCACTCTTCTACTCTACACTGTTTCCTATGGGGTCCGAACAGTGAGCTTGCTCAGAACAAATGAATTTTGCTTCCTACGTACACGGGCCATATCTAGTTCAACTCTGCTTAGGAAACTGACAAGAACAGTAGCTCCTCTTCAGTCCTATACACTGTACTTGCTGGGAACAGATGCCAGTGCTATTTGCACTGTGTATGGCAATGAAAGCCCAATAGTGACTTTCCTTACCAGAAAACAACTCTTGCTCGTAGGACCAGAAACTGCATGAGATTCAACTCCATTTAGGACTGGGAAACAAACGCTAGCTCGCATTACAAGAAACACACTCTGGTTTTGAGAAAAGAGCACTCTTCTACTATACTGTGTTTCCTATGGGGTCCTAACAATGAACTTGCTCAAAACAAAAGAACTGTGCTTCCTACACACAAGGGCCATATCTACTTCAACTCTGCTTAGGAAACTGACAAGAGCTGTAGCTCCTCTTCAATCCAATACACTGTACTTGCTGAGAACAGACGCCAGTGCTATTTTCACTGTGTGTGGCATTGGGAGTGCAACAGTGACTTTCCTTACCAGAAAACAACTCTTGCTCGTAGGAACGAAAACTGCATGTGATTCAACTCCATTTAGAACTGGGAAATAAACGCTAGCTCGCCTTACAAGAAACAGACTCTGGTTTTGAGAAAAGAACACTCTTCTACTCTACTGTGTTTCCTATGGGGTCTGAACAGTGAGCTTGCTCAGAACAAAAGAACTGTGCTTCCTACACACAACGGCCATATCTACTTCAACTCTGCTTAGGAAACTGACAAGAGCTGTAGCTCCTCTTCAATCCAATACACTGTACTTGCTGGGAACAGACGCCAGTGCTATTTTCACTGTGTATGGCATTGGGAGTGCAACAGTGACTTTCTTTACCAGAAAACAACTCTTGCTCGTAGGACCGAAAACTGCATGTGATTCAACTCCATTTAGAACTGGGAAATAAACGCTAGCTCGCCTTACAAGAAACAGACTCTTGTTTTGAGAAAAGAACACTCTTCTACTCTACTGTGTTTCCTATGGGGTCTGAACAGTGAGCTTGCTCAGAACAAAAGAACTGTGCTTCCTACACACACGGGCCATATCTAATTCAACTCTGCTTAGGAAACTGACAAGAACAGTAGCTCCTCTTCAGTCCAATATACTGTACTTGCTGGGAACAGACGCGAGTGCTATTTACACTGTTTATGGTAATGGGAACTCAATTGTGACTTTCCTTACCAGAAAACAATTCTTGCTTGCAGGACCGAAAACTGCATGTGATTCAACTCCATTTAGAACTGGGAAATAAATGCTAGCTCGCCTTACAAGAAACAGACTCTGCTTTTGAGAAAAGAGCATGCTTCTACTCTACTGTGTTTCCTATATGGTCAGAAGAGTGAGCTTGCTCAGAACAAAAGAACTGTGCTTTCAACACACGGGGCCATATCTAGATCAATTCTGCTTAGGAAACTGACAAGAACAGTAGATCCTCTCTAATCCAATACACTGTACATGCTGAGAACCGACACCAGTGCTATTTGCCCTGTGTATGACAATGGGAGCGCAATAGTGACTCTTCTTACCAGAAAACAACTCTTGCTCCTGGGACCAAAAACTGCATGTGATTCAACTCCATTTAGGACTGGGAAACAAACGCTAGCTCGCCTTACAAGAAACACACTCTGCTTTTGAGAAAAGAGCACTCTTCTACTCTACTGTGTTTCCTATGGGGTCCGAACAGTGAGCTTGCTCAGAACAAAAGAACTGTGATTCCTATACAGGGCCATATCTAGTTCAATTCTGCTTAGGAACCTGACAAGAACAGTAGATTCTCTTCAGTCCAATACACTTTACATGCTGGGAACAGACGCGAGTGCTATTTGCCCTTTGTATGACAATGGGAGCGCAATAGTGACTCTTCTAACCAGAAAACAACTCTTGCTCGTAGGACCAGAAACTGCATGTGATTCAACACCACTTAGGACTGGGAAACAATCGCTTGCTCGCCTTACAAGTAAGAGACTCTGCTTTTGAGAAAAGAGCACTCTTCTACTCTACTGTGTTTCCTATGGGGTCCGAACAGTGAGCCTGCTCAGAACAAAAGAACTGTGCTTCCTACACACACAGGCCATATCTAGTTCTACTCTGCTTAGGAAACTGACAAGAAAAATGCTCCTCTTCAGTCCAATACACTGTACTTGCTGTGAACAGACACGAATGCTATTTGCACTGTGATTGACAATGGGAGCGCAATAGTGACTTTCCTTACCAGAAAACAACTCTGGCTCGTAGGACTAAAAACTGCATGTGATTCAACTCCATTTAGAACTGGGAAATAAACGCTAGCTCGCCTTATAAGAAACACACTCTGCTTTTGAGAAAAGAGCACTCTTCCACTCTACTGTGTTTCCGATGGGGTCCAAACAGTGAGCTTGCTCAGAACAAAAGAATTGTGCTTCCTACACACACGGCCATATCTAGTTCAATTCTGCTTAGGAAACTGACAAGAACAGTAGCTCCTCTTCAGTCCAATACACTGTACTTGCTGGGAACAGACGCGAGTGTTATTTGCACTGTGTATGACCATGGGAGCGCAATAGTGACTCTTCTTACCAGAAAACAACTCTTGCTCGTAGGACCGAAAACTGCATGTGATTCAACTCCACTTAGAACTGGGAAATAATCGATAGCTCGCCTTACAAAAAAGAGACTCTGCTTTTGATAAAAGAGCACTCTTCTACTCTACTGTGTTTCCTATATGGCCAGAACAGTGAGCTTGCTCAGAACAAAAGAACTGTGCTTCCTACACACACGGCCATATCTAGATCAATTCTGCTTAAGAAACTGACAAGAACAGTAGATCTTCTTTAGTCCAATACACTGTACATGCTGGGAACCGACAGCAGTGCTATTTGCCTTGTGCATGACAATGGGAGCGCAATAGTGACTCTTCTTACCAGAAAACAACTCTTGCTCGTAGGACAAGAAACTGCATGTGATTCAACTCCATTTAGGACTGGGAAACAAACGCTAGCTCGTCTTACAAGAAACACACTGTGCTTTTGAGAAAAGAGCACTCTTCTACTCTACTGTGTTTCCTATGTGGTCCGAACAGTGAGGTTGCTCAGAACAAAAGAACTGTGCTTCCTACGTACACGGGCCATATCTAGTTCAACTCTGCTTCGGAAACTGACAAGAACAGTAGCTCCTCTTCTGTCCAACACACTGTACTTGCTGTGAACAGACGCAAGTGCTATTTGAACTGTGTATGGCAATGGGAGTGCAATAGTGACTTTCCTTACAAGAAAACAACTCTTGCTCGTAGTTCCAAAAACTGCATGTGATTCAACTCCATTTAGAACTGGAAAATAAACGCTAGCTCGCCTTACAAGAAACACATTCTGCTTTTCAGAAAAGAGCACTCTTCTACTTTACTGTGTTTCCTATGGGATCCGAACAGTGAGCTTGCTCAGAACAAAAGAACTGTGCTTCCTACACACACGGTCATATCTAGTTCAATTCTGCTTAGGAAACTGACAAGAACAGTAGCTCCTCTTCAGTCCAATACACTGTACTTTCTGGGACCAGACGTGTGTGCTATTTGCCCTGTGTATTAAAATGGGAGCGCAATAGTGACTCTTCTTACCAGAAAACTACTCTTGCTCGTAGGACCAGAAACTGCATGTGATTCAAATCCATTTAGGACTGGGAAACAAACGCTAGCTCGCCTTACAAGAAACACACTCTGCTTTTGAGAAAAGAGCACTCTTCTAATCTACTGTGTTTCCTGTAGGGCCAGAAGAGTGAGCTTGCTCAGAACAAAAGAACTGTGCTTCCTACAAACAAGGCCATATCTAGTTCAATTCTGCTTAGGAAACTAACAACTACAGTAGATCCTCTTCAGTCCAATACACTGTACTTGCTGGGAACAGAGGCCAGTGCTATTTGCCCTTTGTATGACAAAGGGAGTGCAATAGTGACTCTTCTTACCAGAAAACAACTCTTGCTCGTAGGACCAGAAACTGCATGTGATTCAACTCCCTTTCAGACTGGGAAAAAAAATGCTAGCTCGCCTTACAAGAAACAAACTCTGCTTTTGAGAAAAGACACTCTTCTACTCTACTGTGTTTCCTATAGTGCCAGAACTGTGAGCTGCCTCAGAAAAAAAGAACTGTGCTTTCTACACACACAGGCATATCCAATTCAATTCTGCCTAGGAAACTGACAAGAACAGTAGATCCTCCTCAGTACAATACACTGTACATGCTGGGAACAGACGCCAGTGCTATTTGCCCTGTGTATGACAATGGGAGCTCAATAGTGACTCTTTTGCCAGAAAACAACTCTTGCTCGTAGGACCAGAAACTGCATGGGATTCAACTCCATTTAGGACTGCGAAAGGAACGCTAGCTCGCCTTAGAGGAAACACACTCTGCTTTTGAGTAAAGAGTACTCTTCTATTCTACTGTGTTTTCTATGGGGTCCGAACAGTGAGCTTGCTCAGAACAAAAGAACTGTGCTTCCTACACACGGGCCATGTCTAGTTCAATTCTGCTTAGGAAACTGACAAGAACACTAGATCCTCTTCAGTCGAATACACTGTACATGGTGCTAACAGACGCTAGTGCTATTTGCCCTGTGTATGACAATGGGAGTGCAATAGTGACTCTTCTTACCAGAAAACAACTCTTGCTCATAGGACCAGAAACTGCATGTGATTCAACTCAATTTAGGACTAGGAAACAAACCCTTGCTCGCCTTACAAGAAACACACTCTGCTTTTGATGAAAGAGCACTCTTCTACTCTACTTTTTTTCCTCTGGGGTCTGAACAGTGAGCTTGCTCAGAACAAAAGAACTGTGCTTCCTACATACACGGGCAATATCCAGTTCAACTCTGCTTAGGAAACTGACAAGATCAGTAGCTCCTCTTCAGTCCAATACACTGTACTTGCTGGGAACAGACCCCGAGTGCTATTTGCACTGTCTACGGCAATGGGAGCGCAATAGTGACTCTTATTACCAGAAAACAACCCTTGCTCGTACGAACAGAAACTACATGAGATTCAACTCCATTTAGGACTGGGAAAAAAACGCTAGGTCGCCTTACAAGAAACACACTCTGCTTTTGAGAAAAGAGCACTCTTCTACTCTACTGTGTTTCCTATGGGGTCCTAACAGTGAGCTTGCTCAGAACAAATGAACTGTGATTCCTACACAAACGGGCCATATCTAGTTCAACTCTGCTTAGGAAACTGACAAGAACAGTAGCTCCTCTTCTGTCCAACACACTGTACTTGGTGGGAACAGAAGCGAGTGCTATTTGCAATGTGTATGGCAATGGGAGCGCAATAGTGACTTTCCTTATCAGAAAACAACTCTTGCTCGTAAACCAAAAACTGCACGTGATTCAACTCCATTTAGGACTGGGAAACAAACGCTAGCTCGTCTTACAAGAAACACACTCTGCTTTTGAGAAAAGAGCACTCTTCTACACTACAGTGTTGCCTATGGGGTCCGAACAGTGAGCTAGCTCAGAACAAAAGAACTTTGCTTCCTACACTCACGGGCCATATCTAGTAAAACTCTGCTTAGGAAACATACAAGAACAGTAGCTCCTCTTCAGTCCAATACACTGTACTTGCTGGGAACAGACGCGAGTGCTATTTGAACTGTGTATAGCAATGGGAGCGCAATGGTGACTCTTCATACCAGAAAACAACTCTTGCTCGTAGGAATAGAAACTACATGGGCTTCAACTCCATTTACGACTGGGAAAAAAACGCTAGATCGCCTTACAAGAAACACACTCTGCTTTTGGGAAAAGGGCACTCTTCTACTCTACTGTGTTTCCTATGGGGTCCGAACAGTGAGCTTGCTCAGAACAGAAGAACTATGCTTCCTACACACACGGTCCATATCTACTTCAACTCTGCTTAGGAAACTGACAAGAGCTGTAGCTCCTCTTCAGTCCAATACACTGTACTTGCTGGGAACAGACGCCAGTGCTATTTTCACTGTGTATGGCATTGGGAGTGCAACAGTGACTTTCCTTACCAGAAAACAACTCTTGCTCTTAGTACCAAAAACTGCATGTGATTCAAATCCATTTAGGACTGGGAAACAAACGCTAGCTCGCCTTATAAGAAACACACACTGCTTTTGAGAAAAGAGCACTCTTCTAATCTACTGTGTTTCCTGTAGGGCCAGAAGAGTGAGCTTGCTCAGAACAAAAGAACTGTGCTTCCTACACACAAGGCCATATCTAGTTCAATTCTGCTTAGGAAACTAACAACTACAGTAGATCCTCTTCAGTCCAATACGCTGTACTTGCTGGGAACAGACGCCAGTGCTATTTGCCCTGTGTATGACAAAGGGAGCGCAATAGTGACTCTTCTTACCAGAAAAAAACTCTTGCTCGTAGGACCAGAAACTGCATGTGATTCAACTCCCTTTAGGACTGGGAAAAAAAACGCTAGCTCGCCTTACAAGAAACAAACTCTGCTTTTGAGAAAAGACACTCTTCTACTCTACTGTGTTTCCTATAGCGCCAGAACTGTGAGCTGGCTCAGAACAAAACAACTGTGCTTCCTACACACACAGTCATATCTAGTTCAATTCTGCCTAGGAAACTGACAAGAACAGTAGATCCTCCTCAGTACAATACACTGTACATGCTGGGAAAAGACGCCAGTGCTATTTGCCCTGTGTATGACAATTGGAGCGCAATAGTGACTCTTTTGCCAGAAAACAACTCTTGCTCGTAGGTCCAGAAACTGCATGTGATCAACTCCATTTAGGACTGCGAAAGGAACGCTAGCTCGCCTTACAGGAAACACACTCTGCTTTTGAGTAAAGAGTACTCTTCTATTCTACTGTGTTTTCTATGGGGTCCGAACAGTGAGCTTGCTCAGAGCAAAAGAACTGTGCTTCCTACACAGACGGGCATATCTTGTTCAACTTGCTTAGGAAACTTACAAGAACAGTAGCTCCGCTTCAGTCCAATACACTGTACTTCCTTGGAACAGATGGGAGTGCTATTTGCACTGTGTATGGCAATGGGAGAGTAATAGTCACTCTTCTTACCAGGAAACAACTCTTGCTCGTAGGACTAAAAACTGCATGTGATTAAACTCCATTTAGGACTGGGAAACAAACTCTAGCTCGCCTTACAAGAAACACACTCTGCTTTTGAGAAAAGAGCACTCTTCTACTCCACTGTGTTTCCTATGGGGTCCGAACAGTGAGCTTGCTCAGAACAAAAGAACTGTGCTTCCTACACACACGGGCCATATCTAGTTACACTCTGCTTAGGAAACTCATGAGAACAGTTGCTACTCTTCAAAACAATACACTGTACTTCCTGGGAACAGACGTGAGTGCTATTTGCACTCTGTATGGCAATAGGAGCGCAATAGTAACTTTCCTTACCAGAAAACAACTCTTGCTCGTAGGACCAAAAACTGCATGTGTCTCAACTCCACTTAGGACTGGGAAACAAACGCTATCTCACCTTACAAGAAACACACTCTGCTTTTGAGAAAGGAGCACTCTTCTACTCTACTGTGTTTCCTATAGGGCCAAAACAGTGAGCTTGCTCAGAACAAAAGAACTGTGCTTCCTGCACACACGGGCCATGTCTAGTTCAATTCTGCTTAGGAAACTGACAAGAACACTAGATCCTCTTCAGTCGAATACAGTGTACATGGTGCTAACATACGCTAGTGCTATTTGCCCTGTGTATGACAATGGGAGCGCAATAGTGACTCTTCTTACCAGAAAACAACTCTTGCTCATAGGACCAGAAACTGCATGTGATTCAACTCCATTTAGGACTGGGAAACAAACCCTAGCTCGCCTTACAAGAAACACACTCTGCTTTTGAGAAAAGAGCACTCTTCTACTCTACTTTTTTTCCTATGGGGTCTGAACAGTGAGCTTGCTCAGAACAAAAGAACTGTGCTTCCTACATACACGGGCCATATCCAGTTCAACTCTGCTTAGGAAACTGACAAGATCAGTAGCTCCTCTTCAGTCCAATACTCTGTACTTGCTGGGAACAGACGCGAGTGCTATTTGCACTGTGTATTTCAATGGGAGCACAATAGTGACTCTTCTTACCAGAAAACAACTCTTGCTCGTAGGACCAGAAACTGCATGGGATTCAACTCCATTTAGGACAGGGAAAAAAACGCTAACTCGCCTTACAAGAAACACACTCTGCTTTTGAGAAAAGAGCACTCTTCTACACTACTGTGTTTCCTAAAGGGCCAGAACAGTGAGCTTACTCAGAACGTAATAACTGTGCTTCCTACACACACGGGCCATATCTAGTTCAACTCTGCTTAGGAACCTGACAAGAACAGTAGATCCCCTTTAGTCCAATACACTGTATTTGCTGGGAACAGACGCCAGTGCTATTTGTCCTGTAGATGGCAATGGCAGCACAATAGTGACTATTCTTACCATAAAACAACTCTTGCACGTAGGACCAGAAACTGCATGTGTTTCAACTCCATTTCGGACTGGGAAACAAACGCTAGCTCGCCTTACAAGAAAAACACTCTGCTTTAGAGAAAAGAGCACTCTTCTACTCTACTGTGTTTCTATAGGGCCAGAACAGTGAGCTTGCTAAGAACAAAAGAACTGTGCTTCCTACACACGGGCCATATCTAGTTCAACTCTGCTTAGGAAACTGACAAGAACAGTAGCTCCTTTTCAGTCCGATACAGTGTATTTGCTGTGAACATACGCGAGTGCTATTTGCACTGTATATGGCAATGGGAGCGCAATAGGGATTTTCCTTACCAGTAAACAACTCTTGCTCATAGGACCAGAAACTGCATGTGATTCAACTCCATTTAGGACTGGGAAACAAATGCTAGCTCGCCTTACATGAAACACACTCTGCTCTTGAGAAAAGAGCACTCTTCTACTCTACTATGTTTCCTATGGGGTCCGAACAGTGAGCTTGCTCATAACAAAAGAACTGTGCTTCCTACACACATGGGCCATATCTAGTTCAACTCTGCTTAGGAAACTGAAAAGAACAGTAGATCCTCTTCAGTCCAATACTCTGTACTTGCTGGGAACAGACGCGAGTGCTATTTGCACTGTGTAGGGCAATTGGAGCACAATAGTGACTCGTCTTACAAGAAAACAACTCTTGCTCATAGGACAAAAAACTGCACGTGACTCAACTACATTTAGGACTGGGAAACAAACTCTAGCTCGCCTTACAAGAAACAACTCTGCTTTTGAGAAAAGAGCACTCTTCTACTCTACTGTGTTTCCCATAGGGCCAGAACAGTAAGCTTACTCAGTACAAAAGAATTGTGCTTCCTACACACGGGGCATATCTAGTTTAACTCTGCTTAGGAAACTGAGAAGAACAGTAGCTCCTCTTCAGACCAATAAACTGTACTTGCTGGGAACAGACGGGAGTGCTATTTGCACTGTGTATGGCAATGGGAGCGCAATAGTGACTTTCCTTACCAGAAAACAACTCTTGCTCGTAGGACAAGAAACTGCATGTGATTCAACTCCATTTAGGACTGGGAAACAAACGCAAGCTCGCCTTAAAAAAAACACAGTCTTCTTTTGAGAAAAGAGCACTCTTCTACTCTACTGTGTTTCCTATGGGGTCCAAACAGTGAGCTTGCTCAGAAGAAAAATAATTGTGCTTCCTACACACACGGCCATATCTAGTTCAAGTCTGCTTAGGAACCTGACAAGAACAGTAGATCCTTTTCAGTCCAATACACTGTACTTGCTGGCAACAGACGCCAGTGCTATTTGTCCTATCGATGGCAATGGCAGCGCAATAGTGACTTTCCTTACCAGAAAACAACTCTTGCTCGTAGGACCAGAAACTGCATGGGATTCAACTCCATTTAGGACTGGGAAACAAACGCTAGCTCTCCTTACAAGGAATACTCTCTGCTTTAGAGAAAAGAGCACTCTTCTACTCTACTGTGTTTCCTATGGGGTCCGAACAGTGAGCTTGCGCAGAACAAAAGAACTGTGCTGCCTACACACATGGGCCATATCTAGTTCACCTCTGCTAAGGAAACTGAAAAGAATAGTAGATCCTATTCAGTCCAATACACTGTACTTGCTGGGAACAGACGTGAGTGCTATTTGCACTGTGTATGGCAATGGGAGCACAATAGTGACTTGTCTTACCAGAAAACAACTCTTGCTCGTAGGACAAAAAACTGCATGTGACTCAACTCCATTTAGGACTGGGAAACAAACTCTAGCTCGCCTTACAAAAACACACTCTGCTTTTGAGAAAAGAGCACTCTTCTACTCTACTGTTTTTCCCATAGGGCCAAAACGGTAAGCTTGCTCAGAACAAAAGAACTGTGCTTCCTACACACACGGGCCATATCTAGTTCAAGTCTGCTTAGGAACCTGACAAGAACAGTAGATCCCCTTTAGTCCAATACACTGTACTTTCTGGGACCAGACGCCAGTGCTATTTGTCCTGTGTATGGCAATGGCAGCGCAATAGTGACTATTCTTACCATAAAAAAACTCTTGCTCGTAGGACCAGAAACTGCATGTGTTTCAACTCCATTTAGGACTGGGAAACAAACGCTAGCTCACCTTACAAGAAACACTCTCTGCTTTAGAGAAAAGAGCACTCTTCTACTCTACTGTGATTCCTATAGGGCCAGAACAGTGAGCTTGCTCAGAACAAAAGAACTGTGCTTCCTACACACACGGGCCATATCTAGTTCAATTCTGCTTAGGAACCTGACAAGAACAGTAGATCCCCTTTAGTCCAATACACTGTACTTGCTGGGACCAGACGCCAGTGCTATTTGTCCTGTGTATGGCAATGGCAGCACAATAGTGACTATTCTTACCATAAAACAACTCTTGCTCGTAGGACCAGAAACTGCATGTGTTTCAACTCCATTAAGACTGGGAAACAAATGCTAGCTCGCCTTACAAGAAACACACTCTGCTTTTGAGAAAAGACACTCTTCTACTCTAATGTGTTTACTACAGGGCTAGAACAGTGAGCCTGCTCAGAATAAAAGAACTGTACTTCCAACACACACAGTCCATATCCAGTTCAATTCTGATTAGGAAACTGACAAGAACAGTACATCCTCTTCAGTCCAATAAACAGTACAAGCTGGGAACAGACACCAGTGCTATTTGCACTGTGTATGACAATAGGAGCGCAATAGTGACTCTTCTAACCAGAAAACAACTCTTGCTTGTAGGAACAGAAACTGCATGGGATTCAACTCCATTTCTGACTGGGAAACAAACACTAGCTAGCCTTACAAGAAACACACTCTGCTTTTGAGAAAAGAGCATTCTTCTACTCTACACTGTTTCCTATGGGGTCCGAACAGTGAGCTTGCACAGAACAAAAGAACTGTGCTTCCTACGTACACGGGCCATATCTAGTTCAACTCTGCTTAGGAAACTGACAAGAACAGTAGCTCCTCTTCAGTCCAACACACTGTACTTGGTTGGGAACAAACGCGAGTGCTATTTGCAATGTGTATGGCAATGGGAGCGCAATAGTGACTTTCCTTACCAGAAAAAAACTCTTCCTCGTAAACCAAAAACTGCATGTTATTCAACTCCATTTAGGACTGGGAAACAAACACTAGCTCTTTTTACAAGAAACACACTCTGCTTTTGAGAAAAGAGCACTCTTCTACTTTACTGTGTTTCCTATGGGGTCCGAACAGTGAGCTTGCTCAGAACAAAAGAACTGTGCTTCCTACACACACGGCCATGCCTAGTTAACTTCTGCTTAGGAACCTGACAAAAACAGTAGATTCTCTTCAGTCCAATACACTTTACATGCTGGGGACAGACGCGAGTGCTATTTGCCCTGTGTATGACAATGAGAGCACAATAGTGACTCTTCTTACCAGAAAACAACTCTTGCTTGTAGGACCAGAAATTGCATGGGATTCAACTCCATTTAAGACTGGGAAACAAACGCTAGCTCGCCTTACAAGAAACACACTCTGCTTTTGAGAAAAGAGCACTCTTCTACTCTACTGTTTTTCCTATGGGACCAGAACAGTGAGCTTCCTCAGAACAAAAGAACTGTGCTTCCTACACACACTCGCCATATCTAGTTCAACTCTGCTTAGGAAACTGACAAGAACCGTAGCTCTTCTTCAGTCCAATACACTGTACTTGCTGGGAACAGACGCGAGTGCTATTTGCACTGTGTATGGCAATGGGACCGCAATAGTGATTCTTTACCAGAAAACAACTCTGCTCGTAGGACCAGAAACTGCATGTGATTCAACTCCATTTCTGACTGGGAAACAAAAACTAGCTCCCCTTACAAGAAACATACTCTGCTTTTGAGAAAAGAGCACTCTTCTACTCTACACTGTTTCCTATGGGGTCCGAACAGTGAGCTTGCTCAGAACAAATGAATTTTGCTTCCTACGTACACGGGCCATATCTAGTTCAACTCTGCTTAGGAAACTGACAAGAACAGTAGCTCCTCTTCAGTCCTATACACTGTACTTGCTGGGAACAGATGCCAGTGCTATTTGCACTGTGTATGGCAATGAAAGCCCAATAGTGACTTTCCTTACCAGAAAACAACTCTTGCTCGTAGGACCAGAAACTGCATGAGATTCAACTCCATTTAGGACTGGGAAACAAACGCTAGCTCGCATTACAAGAAACACACTCTGGTTTTGAGAAAAGAGCACTCTTCTACTATACTGTGTTTCCTATGGGGTCCTAACAATGAACTTGCTCAAAACAAAAGAACTGTGCTTCCTACACACAAGGGCCATATCTACTTCAACTCTGCTTAGGAAACTGACAAGAGCTGTAGCTCCTCTTCAATCCAATACACTGTACTTGCTGAGAACAGACGCCAGTGCTATTTTCACTGTGTGTGGCATTGGGAGTGCAACAGTGACTTTCCTTACCAGAAAACAACTCTTGCTCGTAGGAACGAAAACTGCATGTGATTCAACTCCATTTAGAACTGGGAAATAAACGCTAGCTCGCCTTACAAGAAACAGACTCTGGTTTTGAGAAAAGAACACTCTTCTACTCTACTGTGTTTCCTATGGGGTCTGAACAGTGAGCTTGCTCAGAACAAAAGAACTGTGCTTCCTACACACAACGGCCATATCTACTTCAACTCTGCTTAGGAAACTGACAAGAGCTGTAGCTCCTCTTCAATCCAATACACTGTACTTGCTGGGAACAGACGCCAGTGCTATTTTCACTGTGTATGGCATTGGGAGTGCAACAGTGACTTTCTTTACCAGAAAACAACTCTTGCTCGTAGGACCGAAAACTGCATGTGATTCAACTCCATTTAGAACTGGGAAATAAACGCTAGCTCGCCTTACAAGAAACAGACTCTTGTTTTGAGAAAAGAACACTCTTCTACTCTACTGTGTTTCCTATGGGGTCTGAACAGTGAGCTTGCTCAGAACAAAAGAACTGTGCTTCCTACACACACGGGCCATATCTAATTCAACTCTGCTTAGGAAACTGACAAGAACAGTAGCTCCTCTTCAGTCCAATATACTGTACTTGCTGGGAACAGACGCGAGTGCTATTTACACTGTTTATGGTAATGGGAACTCAATTGTGACTTTCCTTACCAGAAAACAATTCTTGCTTGCAGGACCGAAAACTGCATGTGATTCAACTCCATTTAGAACTGGGAAATAAATGCTAGCTCGCCTTACAAGAAACAGACTCTGCTTTTGAGAAAAGAGCATGCTTCTACTCTACTGTGTTTCCTATATGGTCAGAAGAGTGAGCTTGCTCAGAACAAAAGAACTGTGCTTTCAACACACGGGGCCATATCTAGATCAATTCTGCTTAGGAAACTGACAAGAACAGTAGATCCTCTCTAATCCAATACACTGTACATGCTGAGAACCGACACCAGTGCTATTTGCCCTGTGTATGACAATGGGAGCGCAATAGTGACTCTTCTTACCAGAAAACAACTCTTGCTCCTGGGACCAAAAACTGCATGTGATTCAACTCCATTTAGGACTGGGAAACAAACGCTAGCTCGCCTTACAAGAAACACACTCTGCTTTTGAGAAAAGAGCACTCTTCTACTCTACTGTGTTTCCTATGGGGTCCGAACAGTGAGCTTGCTCAGAACAAAAGAACTGTGATTCCTATACAGGGCCATATCTAGTTCAATTCTGCTTAGGAACCTGACAAGAACAGTAGATTCTCTTCAGTCCAATACACTTTACATGCTGGGAACAGACGCGAGTGCTATTTGCCCTTTGTATGACAATGGGAGCGCAATAGTGACTCTTCTAACCAGAAAACAACTCTTGCTCGTAGGACCAGAAACTGCATGTGATTCAACACCACTTAGGACTGGGAAACAATCGCTTGCTCGCCTTACAAGTAAGAGACTCTGCTTTTGAGAAAAGAGCACTCTTCTACTCTACTGTGTTTCCTATGGGGTCCGAACAGTGAGCCTGCTCAGAACAAAAGAACTGTGCTTCCTACACACACAGGCCATATCTAGTTCTACTCTGCTTAGGAAACTGACAAGAAAAATGCTCCTCTTCAGTCCAATACACTGTACTTGCTGTGAACAGACACGAATGCTATTTGCACTGTGATTGACAATGGGAGCGCAATAGTGACTTTCCTTACCAGAAAACAACTCTGGCTCGTAGGACTAAAAACTGCATGTGATTCAACTCCATTTAGAACTGGGAAATAAACGCTAGCTCGCCTTATAAGAAACACACTCTGCTTTTGAGAAAAGAGCACTCTTCCACTCTACTGTGTTTCCGATGGGGTCCAAACAGTGAGCTTGCTCAGAACAAAAGAATTGTGCTTCCTACACACACGGCCATATCTAGTTCAATTCTGCTTAGGAAACTGACAAGAACAGTAGCTCCTCTTCAGTCCAATACACTGTACTTGCTGGGAACAGACGCGAGTGTTATTTGCACTGTGTATGACCATGGGAGCGCAATAGTGACTCTTCTTACCAGAAAACAACTCTTGCTCGTAGGACCGAAAACTGCATGTGATTCAACTCCACTTAGAACTGGGAAATAATCGATAGCTCGCCTTACAAAAAAGAGACTCTGCTTTTGATAAAAGAGCACTCTTCTACTCTACTGTGTTTCCTATATGGCCAGAACAGTGAGCTTGCTCAGAACAAAAGAACTGTGCTTCCTACACACACGGCCATATCTAGATCAATTCTGCTTAAGAAACTGACAAGAACAGTAGATCTTCTTTAGTCCAATACACTGTACATGCTGGGAACCGACAGCAGTGCTATTTGCCTTGTGCATGACAATGGGAGCGCAATAGTGACTCTTCTTACCAGAAAACAACTCTTGCTCGTAGGACAAGAAACTGCATGTGATTCAACTCCATTTAGGACTGGGAAACAAACGCTAGCTCGTCTTACAAGAAACACACTGTGCTTTTGAGAAAAGAGCACTCTTCTACTCTACTGTGTTTCCTATGTGGTCCGAACAGTGAGGTTGCTCAGAACAAAAGAACTGTGCTTCCTACGTACACGGGCCATATCTAGTTCAACTCTGCTTCGGAAACTGACAAGAACAGTAGCTCCTCTTCTGTCCAACACACTGTACTTGCTGTGAACAGACGCAAGTGCTATTTGAACTGTGTATGGCAATGGGAGTGCAATAGTGACTTTCCTTACAAGAAAACAACTCTTGCTCGTAGTTCCAAAAACTGCATGTGATTCAACTCCATTTAGAACTGGAAAATAAACGCTAGCTCGCCTTACAAGAAACACATTCTGCTTTTCAGAAAAGAGCACTCTTCTACTTTACTGTGTTTCCTATGGGATCCGAACAGTGAGCTTGCTCAGAACAAAAGAACTGTGCTTCCTACACACACGGTCATATCTAGTTCAATTCTGCTTAGGAAACTGACAAGAACAGTAGCTCCTCTTCAGTCCAATACACTGTACTTTCTGGGACCAGACGTGTGTGCTATTTGCCCTGTGTATTAAAATGGGAGCGCAATAGTGACTCTTCTTACCAGAAAACTACTCTTGCTCGTAGGACCAGAAACTGCATGTGATTCAAATCCATTTAGGACTGGGAAACAAACGCTAGCTCGCCTTACAAGAAACACACTCTGCTTTTGAGAAAAGAGCACTCTTCTAATCTACTGTGTTTCCTGTAGGGCCAGAAGAGTGAGCTTGCTCAGAACAAAAGAACTGTGCTTCCTACAAACAAGGCCATATCTAGTTCAATTCTGCTTAGGAAACTAACAACTACAGTAGATCCTCTTCAGTCCAATACACTGTACTTGCTGGGAACAGAGGCCAGTGCTATTTGCCCTTTGTATGACAAAGGGAGTGCAATAGTGACTCTTCTTACCAGAAAACAACTCTTGCTCGTAGGACCAGAAACTGCATGTGATTCAACTCCCTTTCAGACTGGGAAAAAAAATGCTAGCTCGCCTTACAAGAAACAAACTCTGCTTTTGAGAAAAGACACTCTTCTACTCTACTGTGTTTCCTATAGTGCCAGAACTGTGAGCTGCCTCAGAAAAAAAGAACTGTGCTTTCTACACACACAGGCATATCCAATTCAATTCTGCCTAGGAAACTGACAAGAACAGTAGATCCTCCTCAGTACAATACACTGTACATGCTGGGAACAGACGCCAGTGCTATTTGCCCTGTGTATGACAATGGGAGCTCAATAGTGACTCTTTTGCCAGAAAACAACTCTTGCTCGTAGGACCAGAAACTGCATGGGATTCAACTCCATTTAGGACTGCGAAAGGAACGCTAGCTCGCCTTAGAGGAAACACACTCTGCTTTTGAGTAAAGAGTACTCTTCTATTCTACTGTGTTTTCTATGGGGTCCGAACAGTGAGCTTGCTCAGAACAAAAGAACTGTGCTTCCTACACACGGGCCATGTCTAGTTCAATTCTGCTTAGGAAACTGACAAGAACACTAGATCCTCTTCAGTCGAATACACTGTACATGGTGCTAACAGACGCTAGTGCTATTTGCCCTGTGTATGACAATGGGAGTGCAATAGTGACTCTTCTTACCAGAAAACAACTCTTGCTCATAGGACCAGAAACTGCATGTGATTCAACTCAATTTAGGACTAGGAAACAAACCCTTGCTCGCCTTACAAGAAACACACTCTGCTTTTGATGAAAGAGCACTCTTCTACTCTACTTTTTTTCCTCTGGGGTCTGAACAGTGAGCTTGCTCAGAACAAAAGAACTGTGCTTCCTACATACACGGGCAATATCCAGTTCAACTCTGCTTAGGAAACTGACAAGATCAGTAGCTCCTCTTCAGTCCAATACACTGTACTTGCTGGGAACAGACCCCGAGTGCTATTTGCACTGTCTACGGCAATGGGAGCGCAATAGTGACTCTTATTACCAGAAAACAACCCTTGCTCGTACGAACAGAAACTACATGAGATTCAACTCCATTTAGGACTGGGAAAAAAACGCTAGGTCGCCTTACAAGAAACACACTCTGCTTTTGAGAAAAGAGCACTCTTCTACTCTACTGTGTTTCCTATGGGGTCCTAACAGTGAGCTTGCTCAGAACAAATGAACTGTGATTCCTACACAAACGGGCCATATCTAGTTCAACTCTGCTTAGGAAACTGACAAGAACAGTAGCTCCTCTTCTGTCCAACACACTGTACTTGGTGGGAACAGAAGCGAGTGCTATTTGCAATGTGTATGGCAATGGGAGCGCAATAGTGACTTTCCTTATCAGAAAACAACTCTTGCTCGTAAACCAAAAACTGCACGTGATTCAACTCCATTTAGGACTGGGAAACAAACGCTAGCTCATCTTACAAGAAACACACTCTGCTTTTGAGAAAAGAGCACTCTTCTACACTACAGTGTTGCCTATGGGGTCCGAACAGTGAGCTAGCTCAGAACAAAAGAACTTTGCTTCCTACACTCACGGGCCATATCTAGTAAAACTCTGCTTAGGAAACATACAAGAACAGTAGCTCCTCTTCAGTCCAATACACTGTACTTGCTGGGAACAGACGCGAGTGCTATTTGAACTGTGTATAGCAATGGGAGCGCAATGGTGACTCTTCATACCAGAAAACAACTCTTGCTCGTAGGAATAGAAACTACATGGGCTTCAACTCCATTTACGACTGGGAAAAAAACGCTAGATCGCCTTACAAGAAACACACTCTGCTTTTGGGAAAAGGGCACTCTTCTACTCTACTGTGTTTCCTATGGGGTCCGAACAGTGAGCTTGCTCAGAACAGAAGAACTATGCTTCCTACACACACGGTCCATATCTACTTCAACTCTGCTTAGGAAACTGACAAGAGCTGTAGCTCCTCTTCAGTCCAATACACTGTACTTGCTGGGAACAGACGCCAGTGCTATTTTCACTGTGTATGGCATTGGGAGTGCAACAGTGACTTTCCTTACCAGAAAACAACTCTTGCTCTTAGTACCAAAAACTGCATGTGATTCAAATCCATTTAGGACTGGGAAACAAACGCTAGCTCGCCTTATAAGAAACACACACTGCTTTTGAGAAAAGAGCACTCTTCTAATCTACTGTGTTTCCTGTAGGGCCAGAAGAGTGAGCTTGCTCAGAACAAAAGAACTGTGCTTCCTACACACAAGGCCATATCTAGTTCAATTCTGCTTAGGAAACTAACAACTACAGTAGATCCTCTTCAGTCCAATACGCTGTACTTGCTGGGAACAGACGCCAGTGCTATTTGCCCTGTGTATGACAAAGGGAGCGCAATAGTGACTCTTCTTACCAGAAAAAAACTCTTGCTCGTAGGACCAGAAACTGCATGTGATTCAACTCCCTTTAGGACTGGGAAAAAAAACGCTAGCTCGCCTTACAAGAAACAAACTCTGCTTTTGAGAAAAGACACTCTTCTACTCTACTGTGTTTCCTATAGCGCCAGAACTGTGAGCTGGCTCAGAACAAAACAACTGTGCTTCCTACACACACAGTCATATCTAGTTCAATTCTGCCTAGGAAACTGACAAGAACAGTAGATCCTCCTCAGTACAATACACTGTACATGCTGGGAAAAGACGCCAGTGCTATTTGCCCTGTGTATGACAATTGGAGCGCAATAGTGACTCTTTTGCCAGAAAACAACTCTTGCTCGTAGGTCCAGAAACTGCATGTGATCAACTCCATTTAGGACTGCGAAAGGAACGCTAGCTCGCCTTACAGGAAACACACTCTGCTTTTGGGTAAAGAGTACTCTTCTATTCTACTGTGTTTTCTATGGGGTCCGAACAGTGAGCTTGCTCAGAGCAAAAGAACTGTGCTTCCTACACAGACGGGCATATCTTGTTCAACTTGCTTAGGAAACTTACAAGAACAGTAGCTCCGCTTCAGTCCAATACACTGTACTTCCTTGGAACAGATGGGAGTGCTATTTGCACTGTGTATGGCAATGGGAGAGTAATAGTCACTCTTCTTACCAGGAAACAACTCTTGCTCGTAGGACTAAAAACTGCATGTGATTAAACTCCATTTAGGACTGGGAAACAAACTCTAGCTCGCCTTACAAGAAACACACTCTGCTTTTGAGAAAAGAGCACTCTTCTACTCCACTGTGTTTCCTATGGGGTCCGAACAGTGAGCTTGCTCAGAACAAAAGAACTGTGCTTCCTACACACACGGGCCATATCTAGTTACACTCTGCTTAGGAAACTCATGAGAACAGTTGCTACTCTTCAAAACAATACACTGTACTTCCTGGGAACAGACGTGAGTGCTATTTGCACTCTGTATGGCAATAGGAGCGCAATAGTAACTTTCCTTACCAGAAAACAACTCTTGCTCGTAGGACCAAAAACTGCATGTGTCTCAACTCCACTTAGGACTGGGAAACAAACGCTATCTCACCTTACAAGAAACACACTCTGCTTTTGAGAAAGGAGCACTCTTCTACTCTACTGTGTTTCCTATAGGGCCAAAACAGTGAGCTTGCTCAGAACAAAAGAACTGTGCTTCCTGCACACACGGGCCATGTCTAGTTCAATTCTGCTTAGGAAACTGACAAGAACACTAGATCCTCTTCAGTCGAATACAGTGTACATGGTGCTAACATACGCTAGTGCTATTTGCCCTGTGTATGACAATGGGAGCGCAATAGTGACTCTTCTTACCAGAAAACAACTCTTGCTCATAGGACCAGAAACTGCATGTGATTCAACTCCATTTAGGACTGGGAAACAAACCCTAGCTCGCCTTACAAGAAACACACTCTGCTTTTGAGAAAAGAGCACTCTTCTACTCTACTTTTTTTCCTATGGGGTCTGAACAGTGAGCTTGCTCAGAACAAAAGAACTGTGCTTCCTACATACACGGGCCATATCCAGTTCAACTCTGCTTAGGAAACTGACAAGATCAGTAGCTCCTCTTCAGTCCAATACTCTGTACTTGCTGGGAACAGACGCGAGTGCTATTTGCACTGTGTATTTCAATGGGAGCACAATAGTGACTCTTCTTACCAGAAAACAACTCTTGCTCGTAGGACCAGAAACTGCATGGGATTCAACTCCATTTAGGACTGGGAAAAAAACGCTAGCTCGCCTTTCAAGAAACAAACTCTGCTTTTGAGAAAAGAGCACTCTTCTACTCTACTGTGTTTCCTATAGGGCCAGAACTGTGAGCTTGCTCAGAACAAAAGAACTGTGCTTCCTACACACAGCCATATCTAGTTCAATTCTGCCTAGGAAACTGACAAGAACAGTAGATCCTTTTTAGTCCAATACACTGTACATGCTGGGAACAGACGCCAGTGCTATTTGCCCTGTGTATGGCAATGGGAGCACAATAGTGACTCTTCTTACCAGAAAACAACTCTTGTTCGTAGAACCAGAAACTGTATGGGATTCAACTCCATTTAGGATTGGGAAACAAACGCTAGCTAGCCTTACAAGAAACACACTCTGCATTTCAGAAAAGAGCACTCTTCTACTCTACTGTGTTTCCTGTGGGGTCCGAACAGTGAGCTTGCTCAGAACAAAAAACTGTGCTTCCTATGTTCAAGGGCCATATCGAGTTCGACTCTGCTTAGGAAACTGACAAGAACAGTAGCTCCTCTTCAGTCCAATACACTGTACTTGCTGGGAACAGACTCGAGTGCTATTTGCACTGTGTATGGCAATGGGAGCGCAATAGTGACTTTCCTTACAAGAAAACAAATCTTGCTCGTAATCCAAAAACTCCATTTAGGACTGGGAAACAATTGCTAGCTCACCTTACAAGAAACACACTCTGATTTGAGAAAAGAGCACTCTTCTACTCTACTGTGTTTCCTATAGGGCCAGAAGAGTGAGCTTGCTCATAACAAAAGAACTGTGCTTCCTACACACGGGCCATGTCTAGTTCAATTCTGCTTAGGAAAATGACAAGAACAGTAGATCCTCTTCAGTCCAATACATTGCACATGCTGCTAACAGACGCTAGTGCTATTTGCCCTGTGTATGACAATGGGAGCGCAATAGTGACTTTCCTTACCAGAAAACAACTCTTGCTCGTAGGACCAGAAACTGCATGTGGTTCAACTCCATTTAGGACTGGGAAACAAACACTAGCTCGCCTTACAAGAATCACACTCTGCTTTTGAGAAAAGAGCACTCTTCTCCTCTACTGTGTTTCCTATGGGGTCCGAACAGTGAGCTAGCTCAGAACAAAAGAACTGTGCTTCCTACACACACTGGCCATATCTAGTACAACTCTGCTTAGGAAACTTACAAGAACAGTAGTTCCTCTTCAGTCCAATACACTGTACATGCTGGGAACAGACGCCAGTGCTATTTGCCCTGTGTATGACAATGGGAGCGCAATAGTGACTCTTTTGCCAGAAAACAACTCTTTCTCGTAGGACCAGAAACTGCATGTGATCAACTCCATTTAGGACTGGGAAAGGAATGCTAGCTCGCCTTACAGGAAACACTCTCTGATTTTGAGTAAAGAGTACTCTTCTATTCTACTGTGTTTTCTATGGGGTCCGAACAGTGAGCTTGCTCAGAGCAAAAGAACTGTGCTTCCTACACACGGGCATATCTTGTTCAACTCTGCTTAGGAAACTGACAAGAACAGTAGCTCCGCTTCAGTCCAATACACTGTACTTCCTGGGAATAGACGCGAGTGCTATTTGCACTGTGTATGGCAATGGGAGAGTAATAGTGACTCTTCTTACGAGGAAACAACTCTTGCTCGTAGGACCAGAAACTGAATGTGATTAAACTCCATTTAGGACTGGAAAACAAACGCTAGCTCGCCTTACAAGAAACAAACTCTGCTTTTGAGAAAAGAGCACTCTTCTACTCTACTGTGTTTCCTATAGGGTCCAAACAGTGAGCTTGCTCAGAACAAAAGAACTGTGCTTCCTACACACACGGGCCATATCTAGTTCAACTCTGCTTAGGAAACTCACGAGAACAGTAGCTCATCTTCAAAACAATACACTGTACTTGCTGGGAACAGACGCGAGTGCTATTTGCACTGTGTATTGCAATGGGAGCGCAATAGTGACTCTTCTTACCAGAAAACAACTCTTGCTCATAGGAACAGAAACCGCATGGGATTCAACTCCATTTCTGACTGGGCAACATACCCTAGCTCGCCTTACAAGAAACACACTCTGCTTTTGCGAAAAGAGCACTCTTCTACTTTACTGTGTTTCCTATAGGGCAGAACAGTGAGCTTGCTCAGAACAAAAGAAGTGTGCTTCCTACACACACGGGCCATATCTAGGTAAACTCTGCAAAGCAAACTGACAAGGACAGTAGCTCCTCTTCAGTCCAATACACTGTAAATGCTGGGAACAGACGCCAGTGCTATTTGTCCTGTGTATGACAATGGGAGCGCAATAGTGACTCTTCTTACCAGAAAACAACTCTTGCTAGTAGGAACAGAAACTTCATGGGATTCAACTCAATTTATGACTGTGAAACAAACGCTAGCTCGCCTTACAAGAAACACACTCTGCTTTTTAGAAAAGGGCACTCTTCTACTCTACAGGGTTTCCTATGGGGTCCGAACAGTGAGCTTGGTCAGAACAAAAGAACTGTGCTTCCTACACACACGGGCCATATCTAGTTCAACTCTGGTTAGGATACTGACAAGAACAGTAGCTGCTCTTCAGTCCAATACACTGTACATGCTGGGAACAGACGCGAGTGCTATTTGCACTGTGTATGGCAAAGGGAGCGCAATAGTGACTTTCCTTACCAGAAAACAACTCTTGCTCGTAGGACCAGAAACTGCATGTGATTCATCTCCATTTAGGACTGAGAAACAAATGCTAGCTCGCCACAAGAAACACACTCTGCTTTTCAGAAAAGAGCACTCTTCTACTATACTGTGTTTCCTATGGGGTCCTAACAGTGAGCTTGCTCAGAACAAAAGAACTGTGCTTCCTACACACACGGGCCATATCTAGTTCAACTCTGCTTAGGAAACTGACAAGAACAGTAGCTCCTCTTCAGTCCAATACACTGTACTTGCTGGGAACAGACGCGAGTGCTATTTTCACAGTGTGTGGCATTGGGAGTGCAACAGTGACTTTCCATACCAGAAAACAACTCTTGCTCGTAGGACCAAAAACTACATGTGATTCAACTCCATTTAGGACTGGGAAACAAATGCTAGCTCGCCTTACAGGAAACACACTCTGCTTTTGAGAAAAGAGCACTCTTCTACTATACTGTGTTTCCTATAGTGCCAGAAGAGTGAGCTTGCTCAGAACAAAAAAACTGTGCTTCCTAAACACACGGCCTTATCTAGTTCAATTCTGCTTAGGAAACTGACAAGTACAGTAGATCCTCTTCAGTCCAATACACTGTACTTGCTGGGAAGAGACACCAGTGCTATTTGCCCTGTGTATGACAATGGGAGCACAATAGTGACTCTTCTTACCAGAAAACAACTCTTGCTCGTAGGACCAGAAACTGCATGTGATTCAACTCCATTTAGGACTGGGAAACAAACGCTAGCTCGCCTTACAAGAAACAAACTCTGCTTTTGAGAAAAGAGCACTCTTCTACTCTACTGTGTTTTCTGTAGGGCCAGAACAGTGAGCTTGCTCAGAACAAAAGAACTGTGCTTCATACACACACAGCCATATCTAGTTCAATTCTGCTTAGGAAACTGACAAGAACAGTAGATCCTCCTCAGTACAATACACTGTAAATGCTGGGAACAGACGCCAGTGCTATTTGCCCTGTGTATGACAATGGGAGCGCAATAGTGACTCTCTTGCCAGAAAACAACTCTTGCTTGTAGGACCAGAAACTGCATGTGATTCAATTACATTTAGGACTGGGAAACCAACGCTAGCTTGCCTTACAGGAAACACACTCTGCTTTTGAGAAAAGAGTACTCTTCTAGTCTACTGTGGTTTCTATGGGGTCCAAACAGTGAGCTTGCTAAGAGCAAAAGAACTGTGCTTCCTACACACACAGGCATATCTAGTTCAACTCTTCTTAGGAAACTGACAAGAACAGTAGCTCCGCTTCAGTCCAATATACTGTACTTGCTGAGAACAGACGCGAGATCTATTTGCACTGTGTATGGCAATGGGAGATTAATAGAGACTCTTCTTACCAGGAAACAACTCTTGCTCGTAGGACTGAAACTGCATGTGATTCAACTCCATTTAGGACTGGGAAACAAACACTAGCTCGCCTTACAAGAAACACACTCTGCTTTTGAGAAAAGAGCACTATTCTACTCTACTGTGTTTCCTATGGGGTCCAAACAGTGAGCTTCCTCAGAACAAAAGAACTGTGCTTCCTACACACACGGGCCATATCTAGATTAACTCTGCTTAGGAAACTGAGAAGAACGGTAGCTCCTCTTCAGAACAATACACTGTACTTGCTGGGAACAGACGAGAGTGCTATTTGCCCTGTGTATGGCAAAGGGAGTGCAATAGTGACTTTCCTTACCAGAAAACAACTCTTGCTCCTAGGACCAAAAACCGCATGTGATTCAACTCCATTTAGGACTGGGAAACAAACGCTAGCTCGCCTTACAAGAAACAAACTCTGCTTCTGAGAAAAGAGCAGTTTTCTACTGTACTGTGTTTCCTATAGTGCCAGAACAGTGAGCTTGCTCAGAACAAAAGTACTGTGCTTCCTACACACACGGCCATATCTCGTTCAATTCTACTTAGGAAACTGAGAAGAAAAGTAGATCCTCTTCAGTGCAATACATTGTTCATGCTGGGAAAAGACGCCAGTGCTATTTGCCCTGTGTATGACAATGGGAGCACAATAGTGACTCTTCTTACCAGAAAACAACGCTTGCTCGTAGGACCAGAAACTGCATGTGATTCAACTCCACTTCTGACTGGGAAACAAACACTAGCTCCCCTTACAAGAAACACACTCAGCTTTTGAGAAAAGAGCACTCTTCTATTCTACTGTGTTTCCTATGGGGTTCGAACAGTGAGCTTACTGGGAACAAAGAACTGTGCTTCCTACACACAAGGGCCATATATAGTTCAACTCTGCTTAGGAAACTGACAAGATCAGTAGCTCCTCTTCAGTCCAATACACTGTACTTGCTGGGAACAGACGTGAGTGCTATTTGCACTGTGCGTGGCAATGGGAGCACAATAGTGACTTTCCCTACCAGAACACAACTCTTGCTCATAGGACCAGAAACTGCATGTGACTCAACTCAATTTACGACTGGGAAACAAACACTAGCTTGCCTTACAAGAAACACACTCTGTTTTTGAGAAAAGAGCACTCTTCTACTCTATTGTGTTTCCTATAGGGCCAGAACAGAGAGCTTGCTCAGAACAAAAGAACTGTGCTTCCTAGACACACGGGCCATGTCTAGTTCAATTCTGCTTAGGAAACTGACAAGAACAGTAGGTCCTCTTCAGTACAACACACTGTACATGCTGCTAACAGACGCTAGAGCTATTTGCCCTGTGTATGACAATGGGAGCGCAATGGTGACTTTCCTTACCAGAAAACAACTCTTGCTCGTAGGACCAGAATCTGCAAGTGGTTCAACTCCATTTAGGACTGGGAAACAAACGCTAGCTCGCCTTAGAGAAACACACTCTGCTTCAGAGAAAAAAGCACTCTTCTACTCTACTGTGTTTCCTATGGAGTCCGAACAGTGAGCTTGCTTTGAACAAAAGAACTGTGCTTCCTACACACACGGGCCATTTCTAGTTCAACTCTACTTAGGAAACTGACAAGAACAGTAGCTCTTCTTCAGTCCAATATACTGTACTAGCTGGGAACAGAAGCGAGTGTTTTTTGCACTGTGTATGGCAAAGGGAGAGCAATAGTGACTTTCCTTACCAGAACAAAACTCTTGCTCGTAGGACCAAAAACTGCATGTGATTCAACTCCATTTAGATCTGGGAAATAAACGCTAGCTTGCCTTACAAGAAACAGACTCTGCTTTTGAGAAAAGTGCACTCTTCTACTCTACGGTGTTTCCTATATGGCCAGAACAGTGAGCTTGCTCAGAACAAAAGAAATGTGCTTCCTACACACACGGCCATATCTAGATAAATTCTGCTTAGGAAACTGACAAGAACAGTAGCTCCTCTTCAGTCCAATACACTGTACATGCTGGGAACCGACACGAGTGCTATTTGCCCTGTGTATGACAATGGGAGCACAATAGTGACTCTTCTTACCAGAAAACAACTCTTGCTCGTAGGACCAGAAACTGCATGGGATTCAACTCCACTTCTGACTGGGAAACAAACACTAGCTCCCCTTACAAGAAACACACTCTGCTTTTGGGAAAAGAGCACTCTTCTATTCTACTGTGTTTCCTATGGGATCCGAACAGTGAGCTTGCTGAGAACAAAAGAACTGTGCTTCTTACACACAAGGGCCATATCTAGTTCAACTCTGCTTAGGAAACTGACAAGATCAGTAGCTCCTCTTCAGTCCAATACACTGTACTTGCTGGGAACAGAGGCGAGTGCTATTTGCACTGTGTATGGCAAAGGGAGCGCAATAGTGACTTTCCTTACCAGAAAACAACTCTTGCTCGTAGGACCAGAAACTGCATGTGATTCATTTCCATTTAGGACTGAGAAACAAATGCTAGCTCGCCACAAGAAACACACTCTGCTTTTCAGAAAAGAGCACTCTGCTACTGTACTGTGTTTCCTATGGGGTCCTAACAGTGAGCTTGCTCAGAACAAAAGAACTGTGCTTCCTACACACACGGGCCATATCTAGTTCAACTCTGCTTAGGATACTGACAAGAACAGTAGCTCCTCTTCAGTCCAATACACTGTACTTGCTGGGAACAGACGCGAGTGCTATTTTCACAGTGTATGGCATTGGGAGCGCAACAGTGACTTTCCTTACCAGAAAACAACTCTTGCTCGTAGGACCAAAAACTGCATGTGATTCAACTCCATTTAGGACTGGGAAACAAACCCTAGCTCGCCTTACAAGAAACACACTCTGCTTTTGAGAAAAGAGCACTCTTCTACACTGCTGTGTTTCCTAAAGTGCCAGAAGAGTGAGCTTGCTCAGAACAAAAAAACTGTGCTTCCTAAACACACGGCCATATCTAGTTCAATTCTGCTTAGGAAACTGACAAGTACAGTAGATCCTCTTCAGTCCAATACACTGTACTTGCTGGGAAGAGACACCAGTGCTATTTGCCCTGTGTATGACAATGGGAGCACAATAGTGACTCTTCTTACCAGAAAACAGCTCTTGCTCGTAGGACCAGAAACTGCATATGATTCAACTCCATTTAGGACTGGGAAACAAACGCTAGCTCGCCTTACAAGAAACAAACTCTGCTTTTGAGAAAAGAGCACTCTTCTACTCTACTGTGTTTCCCATGGGGTCCGAACAGTGAGCTAGCTCAGAACAAAAGAACTGTGCTTCTTACACACACGGGCCATATCTAGTACAACTCTGCTTAGGAAACTTACAAGAACAGTAGCTCCTCTTCAGTCCAATACACTGTACATCCTGGGAACAGACGCCAGTGCTATTTGCCCTGTGTATGACAATGGGAGCGCAATAGTGACTCTTTTGCCAGAAAACAACTCTTGCTCGTAGGACCAGAAACTGCATGTGATCAACTCCATTTAGGACGGGGAAAGGAATGCTAGCTCGCCTTACAGGAAACACTCTCTGATTTTGAGTAAAGAGTACTCTTCTGTTCTATTGTGTTTTCTATGGGGTGCGAACAGTGAGCTTGCTCAGAGCAAAAGAACTGTGCTTCCTACACACGGGCATATCTTGTTCAACTCTGCTTAGGAAACTGACAAGATCAGTAGCTCCTCTTCAGTCCAATACACTGTACTTGCTGGGAACAGACGCGAGTGCTATTTGCACTGTGTATGGCAAAGGGAGCGCAATAGTGACTTTCCTTACCAGAAAACAACTCTTGCTCGTAGGACCAGAAACTGCATGTGATTCATCTCCATTTAGGACTGAGAAACAAATGCTAGCTCGCCACAAGAAACACACTCTGCTTTTGAGAAAAGAGCACTCTTCTACTATACTGTGTTTCCTATGGGGTCCTAACAGTGAGCTTGCTCAGAACAAAAGAACTGTGCTTCCTACACACACGGGCCATATCTAGTTCAACTCTGCTTAGGAAACTGACAAGAACAGTAGCTCCTCTTCAGTCCAATACACTGTACTTGCTGGGAACAGACGCGAGTGATATTTTCACAGTGTATGGCATTGGGAGAGCAACAGTGACTTTCCTTACCAGAAAACAACTCTTGCTCGTAGGACCAAAAACTGCATGTGATTCAACTCCATTTAGGACTGGGAAACAAATGCTAGCTCGCCTTACAAGAAACACACTCTGCTTTTGAGAAAAGAGCACTCTTCTACTATACTGTGTTTCCTATAGTGCCAGAAGAGTGAGCTTGCTCAGAACAAAAAAACTGTGCTTCCTAAACACACGGCCATATCTAGTTCAATTCTGCTTAGGAAACTGACAAGTACAGTAGATCCTCTTCAGTCCAATACACTGTACTTGCTGGGAAGAGACACCAGTGCTATTTGCCCTGTGTATGACAATGGGAGCACAATAGTGACTCTTCTTACCAGAAAACAACTCTTGCTCGTAGGACCAGAAACTGCATGTGATTCAACTCCATTTAGGACTGGGAAACAAACACTAGCTCGCCTTACAAGAAACAAACTCTGGTTTTGAGAAAAGAGCACTCTTCTACTCTACTGTGTTTTCTGTAGTTCCAGAACAGTGAGCTTGCTCAGAACAAAAGAACTGTGCTTCATACACACACAGCCATATCTAGTTCAATTCTGCTTAGGAAACTGACAAGAACAGTAGATCCTCCTCAGTACAATACACTGTAAATGCTGGGAACAGACGCCAGTACTATTTGCCCTGTGTATGACAATGGGAGCGCAATAGTGACTCTCTTGCCAGAAAACAACTCTTGCTTGTAGGACCAGAAATTGCATGTGATTCAATTACATTTAGGACTGGGAAACCAACGCTAGCTTGAATTACAGGAAACACACTCTGCTTTTGAGAAAAGAGTACTCTTCTAGTCTACTGTGGTTTCTATGGGGTCCAAACAGTGAGCTTGCTAAGAGCAAAAGAACTGTGCTTCCTACACACACAGGCATATCTAGTTCAACTCTGCTTAGGAAACTGACAAGAACAGTAGCTCCGCTTCAGTCCAATACACTGTACTTGCTGAGAACAGACGCGAGAGCTATTTGCACTGTGTATGGCAATGGGAGAGTAATAGAGACTCTTCTTACCAGGAAACAACTCTTGCTCGTAGGACTGAAACTGCATGTGATTCAACTCCATTTAGGACTGGGAAACAAACACTAGCTCGCCTTACAAGAAACACACTCTGATTTTGAGAAAAGAGCACTCTTCTACTCTACTGTGTTTCCTATGGGGTCCAAACAGTGAGCTTCCTCAGAACAAAAGAACTGTGCTTCCTACACACACGGGCCATATCTAGATTAACTCTGCTTAGCAAACTGACAAGAACAGTAGCTCCTCTTCAGAACAATATACTGTAATTGCTGGGAACAGACGCGAGTGCTATTTGCCCTGTGTATGGCAAAGGGAGTGCAATAGTGACTTTCCTTACCAGAAAACAACTCTTGCTCCTAGGACCAAAAACCGCATGTGATTCAACTCCATTTAGGACTGGGAAACAAACGCTAGCTCGCCTTACAAGAAACAAACTCTGCTTTTGAGAAAAGAGCAGTTTTCTACTGTACTGTGTTTCCTATAGTGCCAGAACAGTGAGCTTGCTTTGAACAAAAGAACTGTGCTTCCTACACACACGGGCCATTTCTAGTTCAACTCTACTTAGGAAACTGACAAGAACAGTAGCTCTTCTTCAGTCCAATATAGTGTACTAGCTGGGAACAGAAGCGAGTGTTTTTTGCACTGTGTATGGCAAAGGGAGAGCAATAGTGACTTTCCTTACCAGAACAAAACTCTTGCTCGTAGGACCGAAAACTGCATGTGATTCAACTCCATTTAGAACTGGGAAATAAAGGCTAGCTCGCCTTACAAGAAACAGACTCTGCTTTTGAGAAAAGAGCACTCTTCTACTCTACGGTGTTTCCTATATGGCCAGAACAGTGAGCTTGCTCAGAACAAAAAAACTGTGCTTCCTACACACACGGCCATATCTAGATAAATTCTGCTTAGGAAACTGACAAGAACAGTAGCTCCTCTTCAGTCCAATACACTGTACATGCTGGGAACCGATACAAGTGCTATTTGCCCTGTGTATGACAATGGGAGCGCAATAGTGACTCTTCTTACCAGAAAACAACTCTTGCTCGTAGGACCAGAAATTGCATGGGATTCAACTCCATTTAGGACTGGGAAAGAAACGCCAGCATGCCTTACAAGAAACACACTCTGCTTTTGAGAAAAGAGCACTCTTCTACTCTACTGTGTTTCCTATGGTGTCCGAAAAGGGAGCTTGCTCAGAACAAAAGAACTGTGCTTCCCACACACATGGGCCATATCTAGTTCAACTCTGCTTAGGAAACTGACAAGAACAGGACATCCTCTTCAGTCCAATACACTGTACTTGCTGGGAGCAGACGCAAGTGCTATTTGCACTGTGTATGGCAAAGGGAGCACCATAGTGACTTTCCTTACCAGAAAACAACTGTTGCTCGTAGTACCAGAAACTTCATGTGATTCAATTCCATTTAGTACTGGGAAACAAACGCTAGCTCCCCTTTCAAGATACACACTCTGCTTTTGAGAAAAGAGCATTCTTCTACTCTACTGTGTTTCCTAAACGGCCAGAACAGTGAGCTTGCTCAGAACAAAAGAACTGTGCTTCCTACACACGGGCCATATCTAGTTCCACTCTGCTTAGGAAACTGACAAGAACAGTAGCTCCTCTTGAGTCCAATACACTGTACTTGCTAGGAGCAGACGCGAGAGCTATTTGCACTGTGTATGGCAATGGGAGCGCAATAGTGACTCTTCTTACCAGAAAATAACTCTTGCTCGTAGGACCAGAAACTGCATGGGATTCAACTTCATTTCTCACTGGGAAACAAACACTAGCTAGCCTTACAAGAAACACACTCTGCTTTTGAGAAAAGAGCACTCTTCTACTCTACTGTGTTTCCTATAGGTTCAGAACAGTGAGCTTGCTCAGAACAAAAGAACTGTGCTTCCTACACACACGGGACATATCTAGTTCAACTCTGCATAGAAAACTGACAAGAACAGTAGCTCCACTTCTTTCTAATACAATGTACTTGCTGGGAGCAGACGTGAGAGCTATTTGCACTGTGTATGACAATGGGAGCTCAATAGTGACTCTTCCCACCAGAAAACAACTTTTGCCTGTAGGACCAGAAACTGCATGTGATTCAACTCCTTTTAGGACTGGGAAACAAACCATAGCTCGCCTTAGAAGAAAGACACTCTGCTTTTGAGAAAAGAGCATTCTTCTACTCTACTGTGTTTCCTAAACGGCCAGAACAGTGAGCTTGCTCAGAACAAAAGAACTGTGTTTCCTACACACGGGCCATATCTAGTTCAACTCTGCTTAGGAAACTGACAAGAACAGTAGCTCCTCTTCAGTCCAATACACTGTACTTGCTATGAGCAGACGCGAGTGATATTTGCACTGTGTATGGCAATGGGACCGCAATAGTGAGTCTTCTTACCAGAAAACAACTCTTGCTCGTAGCACCAGAAAATGCATGGGATTCAACTTCATTTCTCACTGGGAAACAAACACTAGCTAGCCTTACAAGAAACACACTCTGCTTTTGAGAAAAGAGCACTCTTCTACTCTACTGTGTTTCCTATATTTTCAGAACAGTCAGCTTGCTCAGAACAAAAGAACTGTGCTTCCTACACACACGGGCCATATCTAGTTCAACTCTGTTTAGGACACTGACAAGAACAGTAGCTCCTCTACTGTACAATACACTGTACTTGCTGGGAACAGACGCGAGTGCTATTTGCACTGTGTACAACAATGGGAGCGCAAAAGTGACTCTTTTTACCAGAAAACAACTCTTGCTCGTAGGACCAGAAACTGCATGTGATTCAACTCCATTTAGGACTGGGAAACAAACGCTAGCTCGCCTTACAAGAAACACACTCTGCTTTTGAGAAAAGAGCACTCTTCTACTCTACTGTGTTTCCTATAGGGCCAGAACAGTGAGCTTGCTCAGAACAAAAGAACTGTGCTTCCTACACACATGGGCCATATCTAGTTAAACTCTGCTTAGGAAACTGACAAGAACAGTAGCTCCTCTTCAGCCCAATACACTGTACTTGCTGGGAGCAGACGGGAGTGCTATTTGCACTGTGTATGGCAATGGGAGCACAATAGTGACTCTTCTTACCAGAAAACAACTCTTGCTCGTAGGACCAGAAACTGCATGCGATTCAACTCCATTGAGGACTGGGAAACAAACGCTAGCTTGCCTTACAAGAAACACACTCTGCTTTTGAGAAAAGAGCACTCTTCTACTCTACTGTGTTTCCTATAGGGCCAGAACAGTGAGCTTGCTCAGAACAAAAGAACTGTGCTTCCTACACACACGGGCCATATCTAGTTAAACTCTGCTTAGGAAACTGACAAGAACAGTAGCTCCTCTTCAGTCCAAGACACTGTACTTGCTGGGAGCAGACGCGAGTGCTATTTGCACTGTGTATGGCAAAGGGAGCACCATAGTGACTTTCCTTACCAGAAAACAATTGATGTTCGTAGGACCAGAAACTGCATGTGATACAATTCCATTTAGGACTGGGAAACAAACGTTAGCTCCCCTTACAAGAAACACACTCTGCTTTTGAGAAAAGAGCATTCTTCTACTCTACTGTGTTTTGTAAAGGGCCAGAACAGTGAGCTTGCTCCAAACAAAAGAACTGTGCTTCCTAAACACACCGGCCATATGTAGGTCAAATCTGCTTAGGAAACTGAAAGGAACAGTAGCTCCTCTTCAGTACTGTACTTCCTGGGAGGCAGCCGCGAGAGCTATTTGCACTGTATATGACATTGGGGAGCTCAATAGTGACTCTTCTTACCAGAAAACATCTCCTGCTCGTAGGACCAGAAACTGCATGGGATTCAACTATGTTTCTGACTGGCAAACAAACACTAGCTAGCCTTACAAGAATCACACTCTGATTTTGAGAAAAGAGCACTCTTCTACTCTACTGTGTTTCCTATAGGGCCAGAACAGTGAGCTTGCTCAGAACAATAGAACTGTGCTTCCTACACACACGGGCCATATCTAGTTCAACTCTGCTTTGGAAACTGACAAGAACAGTAGCTCCTCTACTGTACAATACACTGTACTTCCTGGGACAGACGCGAATGCTATTTACACCGTGTATGGCAATGGAAGCACAATAGTAACTCTTTTTACCAGAAAACAACTCCTGCTCGGAGGACCAGAAACTGCATGGGGATTCAACTCCATTTAGGACTGGGAAACAAACGCTAGCTCGCCTTACAAGAAACACACTCTGCTTTTGAGAAAAGAGCACTCTTCTACTCTACTGTGTTTTCCTATAGGGACAGAAGAGTGAGCTTGCTCAGAACAAAAGAACTGTGCTTCCTACACACAACGGGCCATATGTAGTTCAACTCTGCTTTGGAAACTGACAAGAACAGAAGATCCTCTTCAGTCTAATACATTGTACATGCTGGGAACAGATGCGAGTGCTATTTGCGCTGTGTATGGCAATGGCAGCATAATAGTGACTCTTCTTACAAGAAACAAACAACTCTTGCTCATAGGACCAGAAACTGCATGGGATTCCAACTCCGTTTCTGACTGGAAAACAAACACTAGCTAGCCTTACAAGAAATACACTCTTGCTTTTGAGAAAAGAGCACTCTTCTACTCTACTGTGTTTCCTATGGAGTCTGAACAGTGAGCTTGCTTAGAACAAAAGAAATGTCCTTCCTAAACACACACGGGTCATATCTAGTTCAACTCTGCTTAGGAAACTGACAAGAACAGTAGGTCCTCTTCAGTCCAATACACTGTACTTGCTGGGAACAGACGCGAGTGCTATTTGCACTGTGTATTGCAATGGGAGCACAATAGTGACTCTTCTTACCAGAAAAAAAACTCTTGCTCATAGGACAAAAAACTGCATGTGATTCAACTTCATTTAGGTCTGGGAAACAAACGCTAGCTCGCCTTAGAAGAAACACACTCTGCTTTTGAAAAAGAGCACACTTCTACTCTACTGTGTTTCCTAAAGGGCCAGAACAGTGAGCTTGCTCAGAACAAAAGAACTTTGCTTCCTACACACACCGTCCATATCTAGTTCAACTTTGCTTAGGAAACTGACAAAAATAGTAGCTCCTCTGTTCAGTTCAATACACTGTACTTGCTGGGAGCAGACACGAGTGCTATTTGCACTGTGTATGGCAAAGGGAGCACAATAGGGGCTCTTCTTACCAGAAAACAACTCTTGCTTGTAGGACCAGAAAATGAGTGGGATTCAACTCCGTTTCTGACTGGGAAACAAACACTAGCTAGCCTTACAAGAAACACACTCTGCTTTTGAGAAAAGAGCACTCTTCTACTCTACAGTGTTTCTTATAGGGCCAGAACAGTGAGCTTGCTCAGAACAAAAGAACTGTGCTTCCTACACACACAGGCCATATCTAGTTCAACTCTGCTTAGGAAACTGACAAGAACAGTAGATTCTCTTCAGTCCCAATACACTGTACATGCTCGGAACAGACGCCAGTGCTATTTGCCATGTGTATGACAATGGGAATACAATAGTGGACTCTTCTTACCAGAAAACATCTCTTGCTCGTAGGACCAGAAACTGCATGCGATTCAACTCCATTTAGGATTGGGAAACAAACACTAGCTTGCCTTACAAGAAACACACTCTGCTTTTGAGAAAAGGAGCACTCTTCTACTCTACTGTGTTTCCTATGTGGTCCGAACAGTGAGCTTGCTCAGAACAAAAGAACTGTGCTTCATACACACACTAGCCATATCTAGTTCAACTCTCCTTAGGAAACTGCCAAGAACAGTAGCTCTTCTTCTGTCCAATACACTGTACTTGCTGGGAACAGACGCGATTGCTATTTGCACTGTGTATGGCAATGGGAGCACAATAGTGACTATTCTTACCATAAAACAACTCTTGCTCTTAGGACCAGAAACTGCATGTGATTCAACTCCATTTAGGACTGGGAAACAAACGCTAGCTTGCCTTACAAGAAACACACTCTGCTTTTGAGAAAAGAGTACTCTTCTACTCTACTATTTTTCCTAAGGCGTCTGAACAGTAGGCTTGCTCAGAACAAAAGAACTGTGCTTCCTACACACACGGGCCATATCTAGTTCAACTCTGCTTAGGAAACTGACAAGAACAGTAGCTCCTCTTCAGTTCAATACACTGTACTTGCTGGGAGCAGACGGGAGTGCTATTTGCACTGTGTATGACAATGGGAGCTCCATAATGACTCTTTTTACCAGAAAACAACTGTTGATTGTAGGACCAGAAACTGCATGTGATTCAACTCCATTTAACTGGGAAAGAAACGCTAGCTTGCCTTAGAAGAAACACACTCAGCTTTTGAGAAAAGAGCACTCTTCTACTCTACTGTGTTTCCTATAGGTCCAGAACAGTGAGCTTGCTCAGAACAAAAGAACTGTGCTTACTACACACACGGGCCATATCTACTTCAACTCTGCTTAGGAAACTGACAAGAACAGTAGATTCTCTTCAATCTAATACACTGTACATGCTGGGAACAGACGCCAGTGCAATTTGCCCTGTGTATGACAATGGGAGCACAATAGTGACTCTTCATACGAGAAAACAACTATTGTTCGTAGGACCAGAAACTGCAAGGGATTCAACAACATTTACGACTTGGAAACAAACGCTAGCTCACCTTACAAGAAAGACACTCTGCTTTTGAGAAAAGAGCACTCTTCTACTCTACTGTGTTTCCTATGTGGTCTCAAAAGTGAGCTTGCTCAGAACAAAAGAACTGTGCTTCACACACATGGGCCATATCTAGTTCAACTCTGCCTAGGAAACTGACAAGAACAGTAGCTCCTCTTCTGTCCAATACACTGTACTTGCTGGGAACAGACGCGAGTGCTCATTGCACTGTGTATGGCAAAGGTAGCACAATAGTGACTCTTCTTACCAGAAAACAACTCTTGCTCATAGGACCAGAAACTGCATGTGATTCACCTCCATTTAGGACTGGGAAACAAACGCTAGCTCGCTTTACAAGAAACACACTCTGCTTTTGAGAAAAGAGCACTCTTCTACTCTTTTGTGTTTCCTATGGGGCCAGAACAGTGAGATTTCTCAGAACAAAAGAACTGTGCTTCCTACACACACGGGCCATATCTAGTTCAACTCTGCTTCGGAAACTGACAAGAACAGTAGATCCTCTTCAGTCCAATACACTGTACTTGCTGGGAGCAGACGCGAGTGCTATTTGCCTTGTGTATGGCAATGGGAGCGCAATAGTGACTCTTCTTACCAGAAAACAACTCTTGCTTGTAGGACCAGAAACTGCATGGGATTCAACTCCGTTTCTGACTGGGAAACAAACACTAGCTAGCCTTACAAGAAAGACACTCTGCTTTTGAGAAAATATCACTCTTCTACTCTACTGTGTTTCCTATGGAGTCCGAACAGTGAGCTTGCTCAAAACAAAAGAAATGTCCTTCCTAAACACACGGTCCATATCTAGTTCAACTCTACTTAGGAAACTGACAAGACCAGTAGCTCCTCTTCAGTCCAATACGCTGTACATGCTGTGAACAGACGCGAGTGCTATTTGCACTGTGTATGACAATGGGAGCTCAATAGTGACTCTTCTTACCAGAAAAAAACTCTTGCTTGTAGGACCAGAAACTGCATGTGATTCAACTCCATTTAGGACTGGGAAACAAAAGGTAGCTTGCCTTAGAAGAAACACACTCTGCTTTTGAGAAAAGAGCACTCTTCTACTCTACTGTGTTTCCTATAGGGCCTGAAAAGTGAGCTTGCTCAGAACAAAAGAAGTGTACTTCCTACACACACGGGCCATATCTAGTTCAACTCTGCTTAGGAACCTGACAAGAACAGTATCTCCTCTTCAGTCCAATACACTGTACTTGCTGGGAGCAGACGCTAGGGCTATTTGCACTGTGTAAGGCAATGGGAGCACAATAGTGACTCTTCTTAGCAGAAAACAACTCTTGCTCGTAGGACCAGAAACTGCATGTGATTCAACTCCACTTAGGACTGGGAAACAAAGGCTCGCTCACCTTACAAGAAACACAATCTACTTTTGAGAAAAGAGCACTCTTCTACTCTACTGTGTTTCCTATAGGACCAGAACAGTGAGCTTGCTCAGAACAAAAGAACTGTGCTTCCTACACATATGGGCCATATGTAGTTCAACTGTGCTTAGGAAACTGACAAGAAAAATAGCTCCTCTTCTGTCCAATACAATGTTCTTGCTGGGAGCAGAGGCCAGAGCTATTTGCACTGTGTATGACAATGGGAGCTCAATAGTGACTCTTCTTACCAGAAAAAAACTCTTGCTCGTAGGACCAGAAACAGCATTGGGATTCAACTCCATTTAGGACTGGGAAACAAACACTAGCTAGCCTTACAAGAAACACACTCTGCTTCTGAGAAAAGAGCACTCTTCTACTCTACTGTGTTTCCTATAGGACCAGAACTGTGAGCTTGCTCAGAATAAAAGAACTGTGCTTCCTACACACACGGGCCATATCTAGTTCAACTCTGCTTAGGAAACTGACAGGAACAGTACATCCTCTTCAGTCCAATACACTGTACTTGCTGGGAGCAGACGCCAGTGCTATTTGCACTGTGTATGGCAATGTGAGCACAATAGTGACTCTTCTTACCAGAAAACAACTCTTACTCGTAGGACCAGAAACTGCATGGGATTCAACTCCATTTAGGACTGGGAAACAAACGCTAGCTCGCCTTACAAGAAACACACTCTGCTTTTGAGAAAAGAGCACTCTTCTACTCTACTGTGTTTCCTATAGGGCCAGAACAGTGAGCTTGCTCAGAACAAAGAACTGTGCTTCCTACACACACGGGCCATATCTAGTTCAACTCTGCTTATGAAACTGACAAGAACAGTAGCTCCACTTCAGTCTGATACACTGTACTTGCTGGGAACAGACGCATGTGCTATTTGCCCTGTGTATGACAATGGGAGCGCAATAGTGACTCTTCTTACCAGAAAACAACTCTGGCTCCTAGGACCAGAAACCGCAAGGGATTCAACACCATTTAGGACTGGGAAACAAACGCTAGCTCACCTTACAAGAAAGAGACTCTGCTTTTGAGAAAAGAGCACTCTTCTACTCTACTGTGTTTCCTATGTGGTCTCAAAAGTGAGCTTGCTCAGAACAAAAGAACTGTGCTTCACACACATGGGCCATATCTAGTTCAACTCTGCCTAGGAAACTGACAAGAACAGTAGCTCCTCTTCTGTCCAATACACTGTACTTGCTGGGAACAGACGCGAGTGCTCATTGCACTGTGTATGGCAAAGGTAGCACAATAGTGACTCTTCTTACCAGAAAACAACTCTTGCTCATAGGACCAGAAACTGCATGTGATTCACCTCCATTTAGGACTGGGAAACAAACGCTAGCTCGCTTTACAAGAAACACACTCTGCTTTTGAGAAAAGAGCACTCTTCTACTCTTTTGTGTTTCCTATGGGGCCAGAACAGTGAGCTTTCTCAGAAGAAAAGAACTGTGCTTCCTACACACACCGTCCATATCTAGTTCAACTCTGCTTCGGAAACTGACAAGAACAGTAGATCCTCTTCAGTCCAATACACTGAACTTGCTGGAAGCAGACGCGAGTGCTATTTGCCTTGTGTATGGCAATGGGAGCGCAATAGTGACTCTTCTTACCAGAAAACAACTCTTGCTTGTAGGACCAGAAACTGCATGGGATTCAACTCCGTTTCTGACTGGGAAACAAACACTAGCTAGCCTTACAAGAAAGACACTCTGCTTTTGAGAAAATATCACTCTTCTACTCTACTGTGTTTCCTATGGAATCCGAACAGTGAGCTAACTCAAAACAAAAGAAATGTCCTTCCTAAACACACGGGCCATATCTAGTTCAACTCTACTTAGGAAACTGACAAGAACAGTAGCTCCTCTTCAGTCCAATACGCTGTGCATGCTGGGAACAGACGCGAGTGCTATTTGCACTGTGTATGACAATGGGAGCTCAATAGTGACTCTTCTTACCAGAAAAAAACTCTTGCTTGTAGGACCAGAAACTGCATGTGATTCAACTCCATTTAGGACTGGGAAACAAAAGCTAGCTTGCCTTAGAAGAAACACACTCTGCTTTTGAGAAAGAGCACTCTTCTACTCTACTGTTTTTCCTATAGGGCCTGAAAAGTGAGCTTGCTCAGAACAAAAGAAGTGTACTTCCTACACACACGGGCCATATCTAGTTCAACTCTGCTTAGGAACCTGACAAGAACAGTATCTCCTCTTCAGTCCAAAACACTGTACTTGCTGGGAGCAGACGTGAGGGCTATTTGCACTGTGTAAGGCAATGGGAGCACAATAGTGACTCTTCTTAGCAGAAAACAACTCTTGCTCGTAGGACCAGAAACTGCATGTGATTCAACTCCACTTAGGACTGGGAAACAAAGGCTCGCTCGCCTTACAAGAAACACAATCTACTTTTGAGAAAAGAGCACTCTTCTACTCTACTGTGTTTCCTATAGGACCAGAACAGTGAGCTTGCTCAGAACAAAAGAACTGTGCTTCCTACACATATGGGCCATATGTAGTTCAACTCTGCTTAGGAAACTGACAAGAACAATAGCTCCTCTTCTGTCCAATACAATGTTCTTGCTGGGAGCAGAGGCCAGAGCTATTTGCACTGTGTATGACAATGGGAGCTCAATAGTGACTCTTCTTACCAGAAAACAACTCTTGCCTGTAGGACCAGATCCTGCATGTGATTCAACTCCTTTTAGGACTGTGAAACAAAAGCTAGCTTGCCTTAGAAGAAACCCACTCTGCTTTTGAGAAAAGAGCACTCTTCTACTCTACTGTGTTTCCTATGGGGTCCGAACAGTGAGCTTGCTCAGAACAAAAGAACTGTGCTTCCTACACACACGGGCCATTTTTAGTTAAACTCTGCTTAGGAAACTGACAAGAACAGTAGCTCCTCTACTGTACAATACACTGTACTTGGCTGTGAACAGACGTGAGTGCTATTTGCACTGTGTATGGCAATGAAAGAACAATAGTGTCTCTTTTTACCAGAACACAACTCTTGCTCGTAGGACCAGAAACTGCATGGGATTCAACTCCATTTAGGACTGGGAAACAAACGCTAGCTCGCCTTACAAGAAACAAACTCTGCTTTTGAGAAAAGAGCACTCTTCTACTCTACTGTGTTTCCTATAGGGCCAGAACAGTGCGCTTGCTCAGAACAAAAGAACTGTGCTTCCTACACACACCGGCCATATCTAGTTCAACTCTGCTTAGGAAACTGACAAGAACAGTAGCTCCTCTTCTGTCCTATACACTGTACACGCTGGGAAAAGACGCCAGAGCTATTTGCCCTGTGTATGACAATGGGAGCACAATAGTGACTCTTCTTACCAGAAAAAAACTCTTGCTCGTAGGACCAGAAACAGCATTGGGATTCAACTCCATTTAGGACTGGGAAACAAACACTAGCTAGCCTTACAAGAAACACACTCTGCTTCTGAGAAAAGAGCACTCTTCTACTCTACTGTGTTTCCTATAGGACCAGAACTGTGAGCTTGCTCAGAATAAAAGAACTGTGCTTCCTAAACACACGGGCCATATCTAGTTCAACTCTGCTTAGGAAACTGACAAGAACAGTACATCCTCTTCAGTCCAATACACTGTACTTGCTGGGAACAGACGCCAGTGCTATTTTCACTGTGTATGGCATTGGGAGTGCAACAGTGACTTTCCTTACCAGAAAACAACTCTTGCTCGTAGGACCAGAAACTGCATGCGATTCAACTCCATTGAGGACTGGGAAACAAACGCTAGCTTGCCTTACAAGAAACACACTCTGCTTTTGAGAAAAGAGCACTCTTCTACTCTACTGTGTTTCCTATAGGGCCAGAACAGTGAGCTTGCTCAGAACAAAAGAACTGTGCTTCCTACACACACGGGCCATATCTAGTTAAACTCTGCTTAGGAAACTGACAAGAACAGTAGCTCCTCTTCAGTCCAAGACACTGTACTTGCTGGGAGCAGACGCGAGTGCTATTTGCACTGTGTATGGCAAAGGGAGCACCATAGTGACTTTCCTTACCAGAAAACAATTGATGTTCGTAGGACCAGAAACTGCATGTGATACAATTCCATTTAGGACTGGGAAACAAACGTTAGCTCCCCTTACAAGAAACACACTCTGCTTTTGAGAAAAGAGCATTCTTCTACTCTACTGTGTTTTGTAAAGGGCCAGAACAGTGAGCTTGCTCCAAACAAAAGAACTGTGCTTCCTAAACACACCGGCCATATGTAGGTCAAATCTGCTTAGGAAACTGAAAGGAACAGTAGCTCCTCTTCAGTCCAATACACTGTACTTCCTGGGAGCAGCCGCGAGAGCTATTTGCACTGTATATGACATTGGGAGCTCAATAGTGACTCTTCTTACCAGAAAACATCTCCTGCTCGTAGGACCAGAAACTGCATGGGATTCAACTATGTTTCTGACTGGCAAACAAACACTAGCTAGCCTTACAAGAATCACACTCTGATTTTGAGAAAAGAGCACTCTTCTACTCTACTGTGTTTCCTATAGGGCCAGAACAGTGAGCTTGCTCAGAACAATAGAACTGTGCTTCCTACACACACGGGCCATATCTAGTTCAACTCTGCTTTGGAAACTGACAAGAACAGTAGCTCCTCTACTGTACAATACACTGTACTTCCTGGGAACAGACGCGAATGCTATTTACACCGTGTATTGCAATGGAAGCACAATAGTAACTCTTTTTACCAGAAAACAACTCCTGCTCGGAGGACCAGAAACTGCATGGGATTCAACTCCATTTAGGACTGGGAAACAAACGCTAGCTCGCCTTACAAGAAACACACTCTGCTTTTGAGAAAAGAGCACTCTTCTACTCTACTGTGTTTCCTATAGGGACAGAAGAGTGAGCTTGCTCAGAACAAAAGAACTGTGCTTCCTACACACACGGGCCATATGTAGTTCAACTCTGCTTTGGAAACTGACAAGAACAGAAGATCCTCTTCAGTCTAATACATTGTACATGCTGGGAACAGATGCGAGTGCTATTTGCGCTGTGTATGGCAATGGCAGCATAATAGTGACTCTTCTTACAAGAAAAACAACTCTTGCTCATAGGACCAGAAACTGCATGGGATTCAACTCCGTTTCTGACTGGAAAACAAACACTAGCTAGCCTTACAAGAAATACACTCTGCTTTTGAGAAAAGAGCACTCTTCTACTCTACTGTGTTTCCTATGGAGTCTGAACAGTGAGCTTGCTTAGAACAAAAGAAATGTCCTTCCTAAACACACACGGGTCATATCTAGTTCAACTCTGCTTAGGAAACTGACAAGAACAGTAGGTCCTCTTCAGTCCAATACACTGTACTTGCTGGGAACAGACGCGAGTGCTATTTGCACTGTGTATTGCAATGGGAGCACAATAGTGACTCTTCTTACCAGAAAAAAACTCTTGCTCATAGGACAAAAAACTGCATGTGATTCAACTTCATTTAGGTCTGGGAAACAAACGCTAGCTCGCCTTAGAAGAAACACACTCTGCTTTTGAAAAAGAGCACACTTCTACTCTACTGTGTTTCCTATAGGGCCAGAACAGTGAGCTTGCTCAGAACAAAAGAACTTTGCTTCCTACACACACCGTCCATATCTAGTTCAACTTTGCTTAGGAAACTGACAAAAATAGTAGCTCCTCTTCAGTTCAATACACTGTACTTGCTGGGAGCAGACACGAGTGCTATTTGCACTGTGTATGGCAAAGGGAGCACAATAGGGGCTCTTCTTACCAGAAAACAACTCTTGCTTGTAGGACCAGAAAATGAGTGGGATTCAACTCCGTTTCTGACTGGGAAACAAACACTAGCTAGCCTTACAAGAAACACACTCTGCTTTTGAGAAAAGAGCACTCTTCTACTCTACAGTGTTTCTTATAGGGCCAGAACAGTGAGCTTGCTCAGAACAAAAGAACTGTGCTTCCTACACACACAGGCCATATCTAGTTCAACTCTGCTTAGGAAACTGACAAGAACAGTAGATTCTCTTCAGTCCAATACACTGTACATGCTCGGAACAGACGCCAGTGCTATTTGCCATGTGTATGACAATGGGAATACAATAGTGACTCTTCTTACCAGAAAACATCTCTTGCTCGTAGGACCAGAAACTGCATGCGATTCAACTCCATTTAGGATTGGGAAACAAACACTAGCTTGCCTTACAAGAAACACACTCTGCTTTTGAGAAAAGAGCACTCTTCTACTCTACTGTGTTTCCTATGTGGTCCGAACAGTGAGCTTGCTCAGAACAAAAGAACTGTGCTTCATACACACACTAGCCATATCTAGTTCAACTCTCCTTAGGAAACTGCCAAGAACAGTAGCTCTTCTTCTGTCCAATACACTGTACTTGCTGGGAACAGACGCGATTGCTATTTGCACTGTGTATGGCAATGGGAGCACAATAGTGACTATTCTTACCATAAAACAACTCTTGCTCTTAGGACCAGAAACTGCATGTGATTCAACTCCATTTAGGACTGGGAAACAAACGCTAGCTTGCCTTACAAGAAACACACTCTGCTTTTGAGAAAAGAGTACTCTTCTACTCTACTATTTTTCCTAAGGCGTCTGAACAGTAGGCTTGCTCAGAACAAAAGAACTGTGCTTCCTACACACACGGGCCATATCTAGTTCAACTCTGCTTAGGAAACTGACAAGAACAGTAGCTCCTCTTCAGTTCAATACACTGTACTTGCTGGGAGCAGACGGGAGTGCTATTTGCACTGTGTATGACAATGGGAGCTCCATAATGACTCTTTTTACCAGAAAACAACTGTTGATTGTAGGACCAGAAACTGCATGTGATTCAACTCCATTTAACTGGGAAAGAAACGCTAGCTTGCCTTAGAAGAAACACACTCAGCTTTTGAGAAAAGAGCACTCTTCTACTCTACTGTGTTTCCTATAGGTCCAGAACAGTGAGCTTGCTCAGAACAAAAGAACTGTGCTAACTACACACACGGGCCATATCTACTTCAACTCTGCTTAGGAAACTGACAAGAACAGTAGATTCTCTTCAATCTAATACACTGTACATGCTGGGAACAGACGCCAGTGCAATTTGCCCTGTGTATGACAATGGGAGCACAATAGTGACTCTTCATACGAGAAAACAACTATTGTTCGTAGGACCAGAAACTGCAAGGGATTCAACAACATTTACGACTTGGAAACAAACGCTAGCTCACCTTACAAGAAAGACACTCTGCTTTTGAGAAAAGAGCACTCTTCTACTCTACTGTGTTTCCTATGTGGTCTCAAAAGTGAGCTTGCTCAGAACAAAAGAACTGTGCTTCACACACATGGGCCATATCTAGTTCAACTCTGCCTAGGAAACTGACAAGAACAGTAGCTCCTCTTCTGTCCAATACACTGTACTTGCTGGGAACAGACGCGAGTGCTCATTGCACTGTGTATGGCAAAGGTAGCACAATAGTGACTCTTCTTACCAGAAAACAACTCTTGCTCATAGGACCAGAAACTGCATGTGATTCACCTCCATTTAGGACTGGGAAACAAACGCTAGCTCGCTTTACAAGAAACACACTCTGCTTTTGAGAAAAGAGCACTCTTCTACTCTTTTGTGTTTCCTATGGGGCCAGAACAGTGAGATTTCTCAGAACAAAAGAACTGTGCTTCCTACACACACGGGCCATATCTAGTTCAACTCTGCTTCGGAAACTGACAAGAACAGTAGATCCTCTTCAGTCCAATACACTGTACTTGCTGGGAGCAGACGCGAGTGCTATTTGCCTTGTGTATGGCAATGGGAGCGCAATAGTGACTCTTCTTACCAGAAAACAACTCTTGCTTGTAGGACCAGAAACTGCATGGGATTCAACTCCGTTTCTGACTGGGAAACAAACACTAGCTAGCCTTACAAGAAAGACACTCTGCTTTTGAGAAAATATCACTCTTCTACTCTACTGTGTTTCCTATGGAGTCCGAACAGTGAGCTTGCTCAAAACAAAAGAAATGTCCTTCCTAAACACACGGTCCATATCTAGTTCAACTCTACTTAGGAAACTGACAAGAACAGTAGCTCCTCTTCAGTCCAATACGCTGTACATGCTGTGAACAGACGCGAGTGCTATTTGCACTGTGTATGACAATGGGAGCTCAATAGTGACTCTTCTTACCAGAAAAAAACTCTTGCTTGTAGGACCAGAAACTGCATGTGATTCAACTCCATTTAGGACTGGGAAACAAAAGGTAGCTTGCCTTAGAAGAAACACACTCTGCTTTTGAGAAAAGAGCACTCTTCTACTCTACTGTGTTTCCTATAGGGCCAGAAAAGTGAGCTTGCTCAGAACAAAAGAAGTGTACTTCCTACACACACGGGCCATATCTAGTTCAACTCTGCTTAGGAACCTGACAAGAACAGTATCTCCTCTTCAGTCCAATACACTGTACTTGCTGGGAGCAGACGCTAGGGCTATTTGCACTGTGTAAGGCAATGGGAGCACAATAGTGACTCTTCTTACCAGAAAACAACTCTTGCTCGTAGGACCAGAAACTGCATGTGATTCAACTCCACTTAGGACTGGGAAACAAAGGCTCGCTCACCTTACAAGAAACACAATCTACTTTTGAGAAAAGAGCACTCTTCTACTCTACTGTGTTTCCTATAGGACCAGAACAGTGAGCTTGCTCAGAACAAAAGAACTGTGCTTCCTACACATATGGGCCATATGTAGTTCAACTCTGCTTAGGAAACTGACAAGAAAAATAGCTCCTCTTCTGTCCAATACAATGTTCTTGCTGGGAGCAGAGGCCAGAGCTATTTGCACTGTGTATGACAATGGGAGCTCAATAGTGACTCTTCTTACCAGAAAAAAACTCTTGCTCGTAGGACCAGAAACAGCATTGGGATTCAACTCCATTTAGGACTGGGAAACAAACACTAGCTAGCCTTACAAGAAACACACTCTGCTTCTGAGAAAAGAGCACTCTTCTACTCTACTGTGTTTCCTATAGGACCAGAACTGTGAGCTTGCTCAGAATAAAAGAACTGTGCTTCCTACACACACGGGCCATATCTAGTTCAACTCTGCTTAGGAAACTGACAGGAACAGTACATCCTCTTCAGTCCAATACACTGTACTTGCTGGGAGCAGACGCCAGTGCTATTTGCACTGTGTATGGCAATGTGAGCACAATAGTGACTCTTCTTACCAGAAAACAACTCTTACTCGTAGGACCAGAAACTGCATGGGATTCAACTCCATTTAGGACTGGGAAACAAACGCTAGCTCACCTTACAAGAAACACACTCTGCTTTTGAGAAAAGAGCACTCTTCTACTCTACTGTGTTTCCTATAGGGCCAGAACAGTGAGCTTGCTCAGAACAAAGAACTGTGCTTCCTACACACACGGGCCATATCTAGTTCAACTCTGCTTATGAAACTGACAAGAACAGTAGCTCCACTTCAGTCTGATACACTGTACTTGCTGGGAACAGACGCATGTGCTATTTGCCCTGTGTATGACAATGGGAGCGCAATAGTGACTCTTCTTACCAGAAAACAACTCTGGCTCCTAGGACCAGAAACCGCAAGGGATTCAACACCATTTAGGACTGGGAAACAAACGCTAGCTCACCTTACAAGAAAGAGACTCTGCTTTTGAGAAAAGAGCACTCTTCTACTCTACTGTGTTTCCTATGTGGTCTCAAAAGTGAGCTTGCTCAGAACAAAAGAACTGTGCTTCACACACATGGGCCATATCTAGTTCAACTCTGCCTAGGAAACTGACAAGAACAGTAGCTCCTCTTCTGTCCAATACACTGTACTTGCTGGGAACAGACGCGAGTGCTCATTGCACTGTGTATGGCAAAGGTAGCACAATAGTGACTCTTCTTACCAGAAAACAACTCTTGCTCATAGGACCAGAAACTGCATGTGATTCACCTCCATTTAGGACTGGGAAACAAACGCTAGCTCGCTTTACAAGAAACACACTCTGCTTTTGAGAAAAGAGCACTCTTCTACTCTTTTGTGTTTCCTATGGGGCCAGAACAGTGAGCTTTCTCAGAAGAAAAGAACTGTGCTTCCTACACACACCGTCCATATCTAGTTCAACTCTGCTTCGGAAACTGACAAGAACAGTAGATCCTCTTCAGTCCAATACACTGAACTTGCTGGGAGCAGACGCGAGTGCTATTTGCCTTGTGTATGGCAATGGGAGCGCAATAGTGACTCTTCTTACCAGAAAACAACTCTTGCTTGTAGGACCAGAAACTGCATGGGATTCAACTCCGTTTCTGACTGGGAAACAAACACTAGCTAGCCTTACAAGAAAGACACTCTGCTTTTGAGAAAATATCACTCTTCTACTCTACTGTGTTTCCTATGGAATCCGAACAGTGAGCTAACTCAAAACAAAAGAAATGTCCTTCCTAAACACACGGGCCATATCTAGTTCAACTCTACTTAGGAAACTGACAAGAACAGTAGCTCCTCTTCAGTCCAATACGCTGTGCATGCTGGGAACAGACGCGAGTGCTATTTGCACTGTGTATGACAATGGGAGCTCAATAGTGACTCTTCTTACCAGAAAAAAACTCTTGCTTGTAGGACCAGAAACTGCATGTGATTCAACTCCATTTAGGACTGGGAAACAAAAGCTAGCTTGCCTTAGAAGAAACACACTCTGCTTTTGAGAAAGAGCACTCTTCTACTCTACTGTGTTTCCTATAGGGCCTGAAAAGTGAGCTTGCTCAGAACAAAAGAAGTGTACTTCCTACACACACGGGCCATATCTAGTTCAACTCTGCTTAGGAACCTGACAAGAACAGTATCTCCTCTTCAGTCCAAAACACTGTACTTGCTGGGAGCAGACGCGAGGGCTATTTGCACTGTGTAAGGCAATGGGAGCACAATAGTGACTCTTCTTAGCAGAAAACAACTCTTGCTCGTAGGACCAGAAACTGCATGTGATTCAACTCCACTTAGGACTGGGAAACAAAGGCTCGCTCGCCTTACAAGAAACACAATCTACTTTTGAGAAAAGAGCACTCTTCTACTCTACTGTGTTTCCTATAGGACCAGAACAGTGAGCTTGCTCAGAACAAAAGAACTGTGCTTCCTACACATATGGGCCATATGTAGTTCAACTCTGCTTAGGAAACTGACAAGAACAATAGCTCCTCTTCTGTCCAATACAATGTTCTTGCTGGGAGCAGAGGCCAGAGCTATTTGCACTGTGTATGACAATGGGAGCTCAATAGTGACTCTTCTTACCAGAAAACAACTCTTGCCTGTAGGACCAGAACCTGCATGTGATTCAACTCCTTTTAGGACTGTGAAACAAAAGCTAGCTTGCCTTAGAAGAAACCCACTCTGCTTTTGAGAAAAGAGCACTCTTCTACTCTACTGTGTTTCCTATGGGGTCCGAACAGTGAGCTTGCTCAGAACAAAAGAACTGTGCTTCCTACACACACGGGCCATTTTTAGTTAAACTCTGCTTAGGAAACTGACAAGAACAGTAGCTCCTCTACTGTACAATACACTGTACTTGGCTGTGAACAGACGCGAGTGCTATTTGCACTGTGTATGGCAATGAAAGAACAATAGTGTCTCTTTTTACCAGAACACAACTCTTGCTCGTAGGACCAGAAACTGCATGGGATTCAACTCCATTTAGGACTGGGAAACAAACGCTAGCTCGCCTTACAAGAAACAAACTCTGCTTTTGAGAAAAGAGCACTCTTCTACTCTACTGTGTTTCCTATAGGGCCAGAACAGTGCGCTTGCTCAGAACAAAAGAACTGTGCTTCCTACACACACCGGCCATATCTAGTTCAACTCTGCTTAGGAAACTGACAAGAACAGTAGCTCCTCTTCTGTCCTATACACTGTACACGCTGGGAAAAGACGCCAGAGCTATTTGCCCTGTGTATGACAATGGGAGCACAATAGTGACTCTTCTTACCAGAAAAAAACTCTTGCTCGTAGGACCAGAAACAGCATTGGGATTCAACTCCATTTAGGACTGGGAAACAAACACTAGCTAGCCTTACAAGAAACACACTCTGCTTCTGAGAAAAGAGCACTCTTCTACTCTACTGTGTTTCCTATAGGACCAGAACTGTGAGCTTGCTCAGAATAAAAGAACTGTGCTTCCTAAACACACGGGCCATATCTAGTTCAACTCTGCTTAGGAAACTGACAAGAACAGTACATCCTCTTCAGTCCAATACACTGTACTTGCTGGGAGCAGACGCCAGTGCTATTTGCACTGTGTATGGCAATGTGACTACAATAGTGACTCTTCTTACCAGAAAACAACTCTTACTCGTAGGACCAGAAACCGCATGGGATTCAACTCCACTTAGGACTGGGAAACAAACGCTAGCTCGCCTTACAAGAAACACACTCTGCTTTTGAGAAAAGAGCACTCTTCTACTCTACTGTGTTTCCTATGTGGTCCGAACAGTGAGCTTGCTCAGAACAAAAGAACTGTGCTTCATACACACACTAGCCATATCTAGTTCAACTCTCCTTAGGAAACTGCCAAGAACAGTAGCTCTTCTTCTGTCCAATACACTGTACTTGCTGGGAACAGACGCGATTGCTATTTGCACTGTGTATGGCAATGGGAGCACAATAGTGACTATTCTTACCATAAAACAACTCTTGCTCTTAGGACCAGAAACTGCATGTGATTCAACTCCATTTAGGACTGGGAAACAAACGCTAGCTTGCCTTACAAGAAACACACTCTGCTTTTGAGAAAAGAGTACTCTTCTACTCTACTATTTTTCCTAAGGCGTCTGAACAGTAGGCTTGCTCAGAACAAAAGAACTGTGCTTCCTACACACACGGGCCATATCTAGTTCAACTCTGCTTAGGAAACTGACAAGAACAGTAGCTCCTCTTCAGTTCAATACACTGTACTTGCTGGGAGCAGACGGGAGTGCTATTTGCACTGTGTATGACAATGGGAGCTCCATAATGACTCTTTTTACCAGAAAACAACTGTTGATTGTAGGACCAGAAACTGCATGTGATTCAACTCCATTTAACTGGGAAAGAAACGCTAGCTTGCCTTAGAAGAAACACACTCAGCTTTTGAGAAAAGAGCACTCTTCTACTCTACTGTGTTTCCTATAGGTCCAGAACAGTGAGCTTGCTCAGAACAAAAGAACTGTGCTAACTACACACACGGGCCATATCTACTTCAACTCTGCTTAGGAAACTGACAAGAACAGTAGATTCTCTTCAATCTAATACACTGTACATGCTGGGAACAGACGCCAGTGCAATTTGCCCTGTGTATGACAATGGGAGCACAATAGTGACTCTTCATACGAGAAAACAACTATTGTTCGTAGGACCAGAAACTGCAAGGGATTCAACAACATTTACGACTTGGAAACAAACGCTAGCTCACCTTACAAGAAAGACACTCTGCTTTTGAGAAAAGTGCACTCTTCTACTCTACTGTGTTTCCTATGTGGTCTCAAAAGTGAGCTTGCTCAGAACAAAAGAACTGTGCTTCACACACATGGGCCATATCTAGTTCAACTCTGCCTAGGAAACTGACAAGAACAGTAGCTCCTCTTCTGTCCAATACACTGTACTTGCTGGGAACAGACGCGAGTGCTCATTGCACTGTGTATGGCAAAGGTAGCACAATAGTGACTCTTCTTACCAGAAAACAACTCTTGCTCATAGGACCAGAAACTGCATGTGATTCACCTCCATTTAGGACTGGGAAACAAACGCTAGCTCGCTTTACAAGAAACACACTCTGCTTTTGAGAAAAGAGCACTCTTCTACTCTTTTGTGTTTCCTATGGGGCCAGAACAGTGAGATTTCTCAGAACAAAAGAACTGTGCTTCCTACACACACGGGCCATATCTAGTTCAACTCTGCTTCGGAAACTGACAAGAACAGTAGATCCTCTTCAGTCCAATACACTGTACTTGCTGGGAGCAGACGCGAGTGCTATTTGCCTTGTGTATGGCAATGGGAGCGCAATAGTGACTCTTCTTACCAGAAAACAACTCTTGCTTGTAGGACCAGAAACTGCATGGGATTCAACTCCGTTTCTGACTGGGAAACAAACACTAGCTAGCCTTACAAGAAAGACACTCTGCTTTTGAGAAAATATCACTCTTCTACTCAACTGTGTTTCCTATGGAGTCCGAACAGTGAGCTTGCTCAAAACAAAAGAAATGTCCTTCCTAAACACACGGTCCATATCTAGTTCAACTCTACTTAGGAAACTGACAAGAACAGTAGCTCCTCTTCAGTCCAATACGCTGTACATGCTGTGAACAGACGCGAGTGCTATTTGCACTGTGTATGACAATGGGAGCTCAATAGTGACTCTTCTTACCAGAAAAAAACTCTTGCTTGTAGGACCAGAAACTGCATGTGATTCAACTCCATTTAGGACTGGGAAACAAAAGGTAGCTTGCCTTAGAAGAAACACACTCTGCTTTTGAGAAAAGAGCACTCTTCTACTCTACTGTGTTTCCTATAGGGCCTGAAAAGTGAGCTTGCTCAGAACAAAAGAAGTGTACTTCCTACACACACGGGCCATATCTAGTTCAACTCTGCTTAGGAACCTGACAAGAACAGTATCTCCTCTTCAGTCCAATACACTGTACTTGCTGGGAGCAGACGCTAGGGCTATTTGCACTGTGTAAGGCAATGGGAGCACAATAGTGACTCTTCTTACCAGAAAACAACTCTTGCTCGTAGGACCAGAAACTGCATGTGATTCAACTCCACTTAGGACTGGGAAACAAAGGCTCGCTCACCTTACAAGAAACACAATCTACTTTTGAGAAAAGAGCACTCTTCTACTCTACTGTGTTTCCTATAGGACCAGAACAGTGAGCTTGCTCAGAACAAAAGAACTGTGCTTCCTACACATATGGGCCATATGTAGTTCAACTCTGCTTAGGAAACTGACAAGAAAAATAGCTCCTCTTCTGTCCAATACAATGTTCTTGCTGGGAGCAGAGGCCAGAGCTATTTGCACTGTGTATGACAATGGGAGCTCAATAGTGACTCTTCTTACCAGAAAAAAACTCTTGCTCGTAGGACCAGAAACAGCATTGGGATTCAACTCCATTTAGGACTGGGAAACAAACACTAGCTAGCCTTACAAGAAACACACTCTGCTTCTGAGAAAAGAGCACTCTTCTACTCTACTGTGTTTCCTATAGGACCAGAACTGTGAGCTTGCTCAGAATAAAAGAACTGTGCTTCCTACACACACGGGCCATATCTAGTTCAACTCTGCTTAGGAAACTGACAAGAACAGTACATCCTCTTCAGTCCAATACACTGTACTTGCTGGGAGCAGACTCCAGTGCTATTTGCACTGTGTATGGCAAAGTGAGCACAATAGTGACTCTTCTTACCAGAAAACAACTCTTACTCGTAGGACCAGAAACCGCATTGGATTCAACTCCACTTAGGACTGGGAAACAAACGCTAGCTCGCCTTACAAGAAACACACTCTGCTTTTGAGAAAAGAGCACTCTTCTACTCTACTGTGTTTCCTATAGGGCCAGAACAGTGAGCTGGCTCAGAACAAAGAACTGTGCTTCCTATACACACGGGCCATATCTAGTTCAACTCTGCTTATGAAACTGACAAGAACAGTAGCTCCACTTCAGTCTGATACACTGTACTTGCTGGGAACAGACGCATGTGCTATTTGCCCTGTGTATGACAATGGGAGCGCAATAGTGACTCTTCTTACCAGAAAACAACTCTGGCTCGTAGGACCAGAAACTGCAAGGGATTCAACACCATTTAGGACTGGGAAACAAACGCTAGCTCACCTTACAAGAAAGAGACTCTGCTTTTGAGAAAAGAGCACTCTTCTACTCTACTGTGTTTCCTATGTGGTCTCAAAAGTGAGCTTGCTCAGAACAAAAGAACTGTGCTTCACACACATGGGCCATATCTAGTTCAACTCTGCCTAGGAAACTGACAAGAACAGTAGCTCCTCTTCTGTCCAATACACTGTACTTGCTGGGAACAGACGCGAGTGCTCATTGCACTGTGTATGGCAAAGGTAGCACAATAGTGACTCTTCTTACCAGAAAACAACTCTTGCTCATAGGACCAGAAACTGCATGTGATTCACCTCCATTTAGGACTGGGAAACAAACGCTAGCTCGCTTTACAAGAAACACACTCTGCTTTTGAGAAAAGAGCACTCTTCTACTCTTTTGTGTTTCCTATGGGGCCAGAACAGTGAGCTTTCTCAGAAGAAAAGAACTGTGCTTCCTACACAACACGGGCCCATATCTAGTTCAACTCTGCTTCGGAAACTGACAAGAACAGTAGATCCTCTTCAGTCAATACACTGAACTTGCTGGGAGCAGATGCGAGTGCTATTTGCCTTGTGTATGGCAATGGGAGCGCAATAGTGACTCTTCTTACCAGAAAACAACTCTTGCTTGTAGGACCAGAAACTGCATGGATCAACTCTGTTTCTGACTGGGAAACAAACACTAGCTAGTCTTACAAGAAAGACACTCTGCTTTTGAGAAAATATCACTCTTCTAATCTACTGTGTTTCCTATGGAGTCCGAACAGTGAGCTTGCTCAAAACAAAAGAAATGTCCTTCCTACACACACGGGCCATATCTAGTTCAACTCTACTTAGGAAACTGACAAGAACAGTAGCTCCTCTTCAGTCCAATACGCTGTGCATGCTGGGAACAGACGCGAGTGCTATTTGCACTGTGTATGACAATGGGAGCTCAATAGTGACTCTTCTTACCAGAAAAAAACTCTTGCTTGTAGGACCAGAAACTGCATGTGATTCAACTCCATTTAGGACTGGGAAACAAAAGCTAGCTTGCCTTAGAAGAAACACACTCTGCTTTTGAGAAAGAGCACTCTTCTACTCTACTGTGTTTCCTATAGGGCCTGAAAAGTGAGCTTGCTCAGAACAAAAGAAGTGTTTCTTCCTACACACACGGGCCATATCTAGTTCAACTCTGCTTAGGAACCTGACAAGAACAGTATCTCCTCTTCAGTCCAATACACTGTACTTGCTGGGAGCAGACGCGAGGGCTATTTGCACTGTGTAAGGCAATGGGAGCACAATAGTGACTCTTCTTACAGAAAACAACTCTTGCTCGTAGGACCAGAAACTGCATGTGATTCAACTCCACTTAGGACTGGAAACAAATGCTCGCTCGCCTTACAAGAAACACAATCTACTTTTGAGAAAAGAGCACTCTTCTACTCTACTGTGTTCCTATAGGACCAGAACAGTGAGCTTGCTCAGAACAAAAGAACTGTGATTCCTACACATATGGGCCATATGTAGTTCAACTCTGCTTAGGAAACTGACAAGAACAATAGCTCCTCTTCTGTCCAATACAATGTTCTTGCTGGGAGCAGAGGCCAGAGCTATTTGCACTGTGTATGACAATGGGAGCTCAATAGTGACTCTTCTTACCAGAAAACAACTCTTGCCTGTAGGACCAGAACCTGCATGTGATTCAACTCCTTTAGCACTGTGAAACAAAAGCTAGCTTGCCTTAGAAGAAACCCACTCTGCTTTTGAGAAAGAGCACTCTTCTACTCTACTGTGTTTCCTATGGGGTCCGAACAGTGAGCTTCCTCAGAACAAAAGAACTGTGCTTCCTACACCACACGGGCCATTTCTAGTTAAACTTTGCTTAGGAAACTGACAAGAACAGTAGCTCCTCTACTGTACAATACACAGTACTTGGCTGGGAACAGACGCGAGTGCTATTGCACTGTGTATGGCAATGAAAGCACAATAGTGTCTCTTTTTACCAGAACACAACTCTTGCTCGTAGGACCAGAAACTGCATGTGATTCAACTCCATTTAGGACTGGGAAACAAACGCTTTAGCTCGCCTTACAAGAAACACACTCTGCTTTTGAGAAAAGAGCACTCTTCTACTCTACTGTGTTTCCTATAGGGCCAGAACAGTGCGCTTGCTCAGAACAAAAGAACTGTGCTTCCTACACACACCGGCCATATCTAGTTCAACTCTGCTTAGGAAACTGACAAGAACAGTAGCTCCTCTTCTGTCCTATACACTGTACCACGCTGGGAAAAGACGCCAGAGCTATTTGCCCTGTGTATGACAATGGGAGCACAATAGTGACTCTTCTTACCAGAAAAAAACTCTTGCTCGTAGGACCAGAAACAGCATTGGGATTCAACTCCATTTAGGACTGGGAAACAAACACTAGCTAGCCTTACAAGAAACACACTCTGCTTCTGAGAAAAGAGCACTCTTCTACTCTACTGTGTTTCCTATAGAGACCAGAACTGTGAGCTTGCTCAGAATAAAAGAACTGTGCTTCCTAAACACACGGGCCATATCTAGTTCAACTCTGCTTAGGAAACTGACAAGAACAGTACATCCTCTTCAGTCCAATACACTGTACTTGCTGGGAGCAGACGCCAGTGCTATTTGCACTGTGTATGGCAATGTGAGCACAATAGTGACTCTTCTTACCAGAAAACAACTCTTACTCGTAGGACCAGAAACCGCATGGGATTCAACTCCACTTAGGACTGGGAAACAAACGCTAGCTCGCCTTACAAGAAACACACTCTGCTTTTGAGAAAAGAGCACTCTTCTACTCTACTGTGTTTCCTATAGGGCCAGAACAGTGAGCTTGCTCAGAACAAAGAACTGTGCTTTCTACACACACGGGCCATATCTAGTTCAACTCTGCTTTGAAACTGACAAGAACAGTAGCTCCACTTCAGTCTGATACACTGTACTTGCTGGGAACAGACGCATGTGCTATTTGCCCTGTGTATGACAATGGGAGTGCAATAGTGACTCTTCTTACCAGAAAACAACTCTGGCTCCTAGGACCAGAAACTGCAAGGGATTCAACACCATTTAGGAATGGAAAACAAACGCTAGCTCACCTTACAAGAAAGAGACTCTGCTTTTGAGAAAAGAGCACTCTTCTACTCTACTGTGTTTCCTATGTGGTCTCAAAAGTGAGCTTGCTCAGAACAAAAGAACTGTGCTTCACACACATGGGCCATATCTAGTTCAACTCTGCCTAGGAAACTGACAAGAACAGTAGCTCCTCTTCTGTCCAATACACTGTACTTGCTGGGAACAGACGCGAGTGCTCATTGCACTGTGTATGGCAAAAGTAGCACAATAGTGACTCTTCTTACCAGAAAACAACTCTTGCTCATAGGACCAGAAACTGCATGTGATTCACCTCCATTTAGGACTGGGAAACAAACGCTAGCTCGCTTTACAAGAAACACACTCTGCTTTTGAGAAAAGAGCACTCTTCTACTCTTTTGTGTTTCCTATGGGGCCAGAACAGTGAGCTTTCTCAGAAGAAAAGAACTGTGCTATCTACACACACCGTCCATATCTAGTTCAACTCTGCTTCGGAAACTGACAAGAACAGTAGATCCTCTTCAGTCCAATACACTGAACTTGCTGGGAGCAGACGCGAGTGCTATTTGCCTTGTGTATGGCAATGGGAGCGCAATAGTGACTCTTCTTACCAGAAAACAACTCTTGCTTGTAGGACCAGAAACTGCATGGGATTCAACTCCGTTTCTGACTGGGAAACAAACACTAGCTAGCCTTACAAGAAAGACACTCTGCTTTTGAGAAAATATCAGTCTTCTAATCTACTGTGTTTCCTATGGAGTCCGAACAGTGAGCTTGCTCAAAACAAAAGAAATGTCCTTCCTACACACACGGGCCATATCTAGTTCAACTCTACTTAGGAAACTGACAAGAACAGTAGCTCCTCTTCAGTCCAATACGCTGTGCATGCTGGGAACAGACGCGAGTGCTATTTGCACTGTGTATGACAATGGGAGCTCAATAGTGACTCTTCTTACCAGAAAAAAACTCTTGCTTGTAGGACCAGAAACTGCATGTGATTCAACTCCATTTAGGACTGGGAAACAAAAGCTAGCTTGCCTTAGAAGAAACACACTCTGCTTTTGAGAAAGAGCACTCTTCTACTCTACTGTGTTTCCTATAGGGCCTGAAAAGTGAGCTTGCTCAGAACAAAAGAAGTGTACTTCCTACACACACGGGCCATATCTAGTTCAACTCTGCTTAGGAACCTGACAAGAACAGTATCTCCTCTTCAGTCCAATACACTGTACTTGATGGGAGCAGACGCGAGGGCTATTTGCACTGTGTAAGGCAATGGGAGCACAATAGTGACTCTTCTTACCAGAAAACAACTCTTACACGTAGGACCAGAAACTGCATGTGATTCAACTCCACTTAGGACTGGGAAACAAAGGCTCGCTCGCCTTACAAGAAACACAATCTACTTTTGAGAAAAGAGCACTCTTCTACTCTACTGTGTTTCCTATAGGACCAGAACAGTGAGCTTGCTCAGAACAAAAGAACTGTGATTCCTACACATATGGGCCATATGTAGTTCAACTCTGCTTAGGAAACTGACAAGAACAATAGCTCCTCTTCTGTCCAATACAATGTTCTTGCTGGGAGCAGAGGCCAGAGCTATTTGCACTGTGTATGACAATGGGAGCTCAATAGTGACTCTTCTTACCAGAAAACAACTCTTGCCTGTAGGACCAGAAACTGCATGTGATTCAACTCCTTTTAGCACTGTGAAACAAAAGCTAGCTTGCCTTAGAAGAAACCCACTCTGCTTTTGAGAAAAGAGCACTCTTCTACTCTACTGTGTTTCCTATGGGGTCCGAACAGTGAGCTTGCTCAGAACAAAAGAACTGTGCTTCCTACACACATGGGCCATTTCTAGTTAAACTTTGCTTAGGAAACTGACAAGAACAGTAGCTCCTCTACTGTACAATACACTGTACTTGGCTGGAAATAGACGCGAGTGCTATATGCACTGTGTATGGCAATGAAAGCACAATAGTGTCTCTTTTTACCAGAACACAACTCTTGCTCATAGGACCAGAAACTGCATGTGATTCAACTCCATTTAGGACTGGGAAACAAACGCTAGCTCGCCTTACAAGAAACACACTCTGCTTTTGAGAAAAGAGCACTCTTCTACTCTACTGTGTTTCCTAAAGGGCCAGAACAGTGCGCTTGCTTAGAACAAAAGAACTGTGCTTCCTACACACACCGGCCATATCTAGTTCAACTCTGCTTAGGAAACTGACAAGAACAGTAGCTCCTCTTCTGTCCTATACACTGTACACGCTGGGAAAAGACGCCAGAGCTATTTGCCCTGTGTATGACAATGGGAGCACAATAGTGACTCTTCTTACCAGAAAAAAACTCTTGCTCGTAGGACCAGAAACAGCATTGGGATTCAACTCCATTTAGGACTGGGAAACAAACACTAGCTAGCCTTACAAGAAACACACTCTGCTTCTGAGAAAAGAGCACTCTTCTACTCTACTGTGTTTCCTATAGGACCAGAACTGTGAGCTTGCTCAGAATAAAAGAACTGTGCTTCCTAAACACACGGGCCATATCTAGTTCAACTCTGCTTAGGAAACTGACAAGAACAGTACATCCTCTTCAGTCCAATACACTGTACTTGCTGGGAGCAGACGCCAGTGCTATTTGCACTGTGTATGGCAATGTGACTACAATAGTGACTCTTCTTACCAGAAAACAACTCTTACTCGTAGGACCAGAAACCGCATGGGATTCAACTCCACTTAGGACTGGGAAACAAACGCTAGCTCGCCTTACAAGAAACACACTCTGCTTTTGAGAAAAGAGCACTCTTCTACTCTACTGTGTTTCCTATAGGGCCAGAACAGTGAGCTTGCTCAGAACAAAGAACTGTGCTTCCTACACACACGGGCCATATCTAGTTCAACTCTGCTTTGAAACTGACAAGAACAGTAGCTCCACTTCAGTCTGATACACTGTACTTGCTGGGAACAGACGCATGTGCTATTTGCCCTGTGTATGACAATGGGAGCGCAATAGTGACTCTTCTTACCAGAAAACAACTCTGGCTCCTAGGACCAGAAACTGCAAGGGATTCAACACCATTTAGGACTGGGAAACAAACGCTAGCTCACCTTACAAGAAAGAGACTCTGCTTTTGAGAAAAGAGCACTCTTCTACTCTACTGTGTTTCCTATGTGGTCTCAAAAGTGAGCTTGCTCAGAACAAAAGAACTGTGCTTCACACACATGGGCCATATCTAGTTCAACTCTGCCTAGGAAACTGACAAGAACAGTAGCTCCTCTTCTGTCCAATACACTGTACTTGCTGGGAACAGACGCGAGTGCTCATTGCACTGTGTATGGCAAAAGTAGCACAATAGTGACTCTTCTTACCAGAAAACAACTCTTGCTCATAGGACCAGAAACTGCATGTGATTCACCTCCATTTAGGACTGGGAAACAAACGCTAGCTCGCTTTACAAGAAACACACTCTGCTTTTGAGAAAAGAGCACTCTTCTACTCTTTTGTGTTTCCTATGGGGCCAGAACAGTGAGCTTTCTCAGAAGAAAAGAACTGTGCTTCCTACACACACCGTCCATATCTAGTTCAACTCTGCTTCGGAAACTGACAAGAACAGTAGATCCTCTTCAGTCCAATACACTGAACTTGCTGGGAGCAGACGCGAGTGTTATTTGCCTTGTGTATGGCAATGGGAGCGCAATAGTGACTCTTCTTACCAGAAAACAACTCTTGCTTGTAGGACCAGAAACTGCATGGGATTCAACTCCGTTTCTGACTGGGAAACAAACACTAGCTAGCCTTACAAGAAAGACACTCTGCTTTTGAGAAAATATCAGTCTTCTAATCTACTGTGTTTCCTATGGAGTCCGAACAGTGAGCTTGCTCAAAACAAAAGAAATGTCCTTCCTACACACACGGGCCATATCTAGTTCAACTCTACTTAGGAAACTGACAAGAACAGTAGCTCCTCTTCAGTCCAATACGCTGTGCATGCTGGGAACAGACGCGAGTGCTATTTGCACTGTGTATGACAATGGGAGCTCAATAGTGACTCTTCTTACCAGAAAAAAACTCTTGCTTGTAGGACCAGAAACTGCATGTGATTCAACTCCATTTAGGACTGGGAAACAAAAGCTAGCTTGCCTTAGAAGAAACACACTCTGCTTTTGAGAAAGAGCACTCTTCTACTCTACTGTGTTTCCTATAGGGCCTGAAAAGTGAGCTTGCTCAGAACAAAAGAAGTGTACTTCCTACACACACGGGCCATATCTAGTTCAACTCTGCTTAGGAACCTGACAAGAACAGTATCTCCTCTTCAGTCCAATACACTGTACTTGATGGGAGCAGACGCGAGGGCTATTTGTACTGTGTAAGGCAATGGGAGCACAATAGTGACTCTTCTTACCAGAAAACAACTCTTGCTCGTAGGACCAGAAACTGCATGTGATTCAACTCCACTTAGGACTGGGAAACAAAGGCTCGCTCGCCTTACAAGAAACACAATCTACTTTTGAGAAAAGAGCACTCTTCTACTCTACTGTGTTTCCTATAGGACCAGAACAGTGAGCTTGCTCAGAACAAAAGAACTGTGATTCCTACACATATGGGCCATATGTAGTTCAACTCTGCTTAGGAAACTGACAAGAACAATAGCTCCTCTTCTGTCCAATACAATGTTCTTGCTGGGAGCAGAGGCCAGAGCTATTTGCACTGTGTATGACAATGGGAGCTCAATAGTGACTCTTCTTACCAGAAAAGAACTCTTGCCTGTAGGACCAGAAACTGCATGTGATTCAACTCCTTTTAGCACTGTGAAACAAAAGCTAGCTTGCCTTAGAAGAAACCCACTCTGCTTTTGAGAAAAGAGCACTCTTCTACTCTACTGTGTTTCCTATGGGGTCCGAACAGTGAGCTTGCTCAGAACAAAAGAACTGTGCTTCCTACACACATGGGCCATTTCTAGTTAAACTTTGCTTAGGAAACTGACAAGAACAGTAGCTCCTCTACTGTACAATACACTGTACTTGGCTGGGAATAGACGCGAGTGCTATTTGCACTGTGTATGGCAATGAAAGCACAATAGTGTCTCTTTTTACCAGAACACAACTCTTGCTCATAGGACCAGAAACTGCATGTGATTCAACTCCATTTAGGACTGGGAAACAAACGCTAGCTCGCCTTACAAGAAACACACTCTGCTTTTGAGAAAAGAGCACTCTTCTACTCTACTGTGTTTCCTAAAGGGCCAGAACAGTGCGCTTGCTTAGAACAAAAGAACTGTGCTTCCTACACACACCGGCCATATCTAGTTCAACTCTGCTTAGGAAACTGACAAGAACAGTAGCTCCTCTTCTGTCCTATACACTGTACACGCTGGGAAAAGACGCCAGAGCTATTTGCCCTGTGTATGACAATGGGAGCACAATAGTGACTCTTCTTACCAGAAAAAAACTCTTGCTCGTAGGACCAGAAACAGCATTGGGATTCAACTCCATTTAGGACTGGGAAACAAACACTAGCTAGCCTTACAAGAAACACACTCTGCTTCTGAGAAAAGAGCACTCTTCTACTCTACTGTGTTTCCTATAGGACCAGAACTGTGAGCTTGCTCAGAATAAAAGAACTGTGCTTCCTAAACACACGGGCCATATCTAGTTCAACTCCGCTTAGGAAACTGACAAGAACAGTACATCCTCTTCAGTCCAATACACTGTACTTGCTGGGAGCAGACGCCAGTGCTATTTGCACTGTGTATGGCAATGTGACTACAATAGTGACTCTTCTTACCAGAAAACAACTCTTACTCGTAGGACCAGAAACCGCATGGGATTCAACTCCACTTAGGACTGGGAAACAAACGCTAGCTCGCCTTACAAGAAACACACTCTGCTTTTGAGAAAAGAGCACTCTTCTACTCTACTGTGTTTCCTATAGGGCCAGAACAGTGAGCTTGCTCAGAACAAAGAACTGTGCTTCCTACACACACGGGCCATATCTAGTTCAACTCTGCTTTGAAACTGACAAGAACAGTAGCTCCACTTCAGTCTGATACACTGTACTTGCTGGGAACAGACGCATGTGCTATTTGCCCTGTGTATGACAATGGGAGCGCAATAGTGACTCTTCTTACCAGAAAACAACTCTGGCTCCTAGGACCAGAAACTGCAAGGGATTCAACACCATTTAGGACTGGGAAACAAACGCTAGCTCACCTTACAAGAAAGAGACTCTGCTTTTGAGAAAAGAGCACTCTTCTACTCTACTGTGTTTCCTATGTGGTCTCAAAAGTGAGCTTGCTCAGAACAAAAGAACTGTGCTTCACACACATGGGCCATATCTAGTTCAACTCGGCCTAGGAAACTGACAAGAACAGTAGCTCCTCTTCTGTCCAATACACTGTACTTGCTGGGAACAGACGCGAGTGCTCATTGCACTGTGTATGGCAAAAGTAGCACAATAGTGACTCTTCTTACCAGAAAACAACTCTTGCTCATAGGACCAGAAACTGCATGTGATTCACCTCCATTTAGGACTGGGAAACAAACGCTAGCTCGCTTTACAAGAAACACACTCTGCTTTTGAGAAAAGAGCACTCTTCTACTCTTTTGTGTTTCCTATGGGGCCAGAACAGTGAGCTTTCTCAGAAGAAAAGAACTGTGCTTCCTACACACACCGTCTATATCTAGTTCAACTCTGCTTTGGAAACTGACAAGAACAGTAGATCCTCTTCAGTCCAATACACTTAACTTGCTGGGAGCAGACGCGAGTGCTATTTGCCTTGTGTATGGCAATGGGAGCGCAATAGTGACTCTTCTTACCAGAAAACAACTCTTGCTTGTAGGACCAGAAACTGCATGGGATTCAACTCCGTTTCTGACTGGGAAACAAACACTAGCTAGCCTTACAAGAAAGACACTCTGCTTTTGAGAAAATATCAGTCTTCTAATCTACTGTGTTTCCTATGGAGTCCGAACAGTGAGCTTGCTCAAAACAAAAGAAATGTCCTTCCTACACACACGGGCCATATCTAGTTCAACTCTACTTAGGAAACTGACAAGAACAGTAGCTCCTCTTCAGTCCAATACGCTGTGCATGCTGGGAACAGACGCGAGTGCTATTTGCACTGTGTATGACAATGGGAGCTCAATAGTGACTCTTCTTACCAGAAAAAAACTCTTGCTTGTAGGACCAGAAACTGCATGTGATTCAACTCCATTTAGGACTGGGAAACAAAAGCTAGCTTGCCTTAGAAGAAACACACTCTGCTTTTGAGAAAGAGCACTCTTCTACTCTACTGTGTTTCCTATAGGGCCTGAAAAGTGAGCTTGCTCAGAACAAAAGAAGTGTACTTCCTACACACACGGGCCATATCTAGTTCAACTCTGCTTAGGAACCTGACAAGAACAGTATCTCCTCTTCAGTCCAATACACTGTACTTGATGGGAGCAGACGCGAGGGCTATTTGCACTGTGTAAGGCAATGGGAGCACAATAGTGACTCTTCTTACCAGAAAACAACTCTTGCTCGTAGGACCAGAAACTGCATGTGATTCAACTCCACTTAGGACTGGGAAACAAAGGCTCGCTCGCCTTACAAGAAACACAATCTACTTTTGAGAAAAGAGCACTCTTCTACTCTACTGTGTTTCCTATAGGACCAGAACAGTGAGCTTGCTCAGAACAAAAGAACTGTGATTCCTACACATATGGGCCATATGTAGTTCAACTCTGCTTAGGAAACTGACAAGAACAATAGCTCCTCTTCTGTCCAATACAATGTTCTTGCTGGGAGCAGAGGCCAGAGCTATTTGCACTGTGTATGACAATGGGAGCTCAATAGTGACTCTTCTTACCAGAAAAGAACTCTTGCCTGTAGGACCAGAAACTGCATGTGATTCAACTCCTTTTAGCACTGTGAAACAAAAGCTAGCTTGCCTTAGAAGAAACCCACTCTGCTTTTGAGAAAAGAGCACTCTTCTACTCTACTGTGTTTCCTATGGGGTCCGAACAGTGAGCTTGCTCAGAACAAAAGAACTGTGCTTCCTACACACATGGGCCATTTCTAGATAAACTTTGCTTAGGAAACTGACAAGAACAGTAGCTCCTCTACTGTACAATACACTGTACTTGGCTGGGAATAGACGCGAGTGCTATTTGCACTGTGTATGGCAATGAAAGCACAATAGTGTCTCTTTTTACCAGAACACAACTCTTGCTCATAGGACCAGAAACTGCATGTGATTCAACTCCATTTAGGACTGGGAAACAAACGCTAGCTCGCCTTACAAGAAACACACTCTGCTTTTGAGAAAAGAGCACTCTTCTACTCTACTGTGTTTCCTAAAGGGCCAGAACAGTGCGCTTGCTTAGAACAAAAGAACTGTGCTTCCTACACACACCGGCCATATCTAGTTCAACTCTGCTTAGGAAACTGACAAGAACAGTAGCTCCTCTTCTGTCCTATACACTGTACACGCTGGGAAAAGACGCCAGAGCTATTTGCCCTGTGTATGACAATGGGAGCACAATAGTGACTCTTCTTACCAGAAAAAAACTCTTGCTCGTAGGACCAGAAACAGCATTGGGATTCAACTCCATTTAGGACTGGGAAACAAACACTAGCTAGCCTTACAAGAAACACACTCTGCTTCTGAGAAAAGAGCACTCTTCTACTCTACTGTGTTTCCTATAGGACCAGAACTGTGAGCTTGCTCAGAATAAAAGAACTGTGCTTCCTAAACACACGGGCCATATCTAGTTCAACTCTGCTTAGGAAACTGACAAGAACAGTACATCCTCTTCAGTCCAATACACTGTACTTGCTGGGAGCAGACGCCAGTGCTATTTGCACTGTGTATGGCAATGTGACTACAATAGTGACTCTTCTTACCAGAAAACAACTCTTACTCGTAGGACCAGAAACCGCATGGGATTCAACTCCACTTAGGACTGGGAAACAAACGCTAGCTCGCCTTACAAGAAACACACTCTGCTTTTGAGAAAAGAGCACTCTTCTACTCTACTGTGTTTCCTATAGGGCCAGAACAGTGAGCTTGCTCAGAACAAAGAACTGTGCTTCCTACACACACGGGCCATATCTAGTTCAACTCTGCTTTGAAACTGACAAGAACAGTAGCTCCACTTCAGTCTGATACACTGTACTTGCTGGGAACAGACGCATGTGCTATTTGCCCTGTGTATGACAATGGGAGTGCAATAGTGACTCTTCTTACCAGAAAACAACTCTGGCTCCTAGGACCAGAAACTGCAAGGGATTCAACACCATTTAGGACTGGGAAACAAACGCTAGCTCACCTTACAAGAAAGAGACTCTGCTTTTGAGAAAAGAGCACTCTTCTACTCTACTGTGTTTCCTATGTGGTCTCAAAAGTGAGCTTGCTCAGAACAAAAGAACTGTGCTTCACACACATGGGCCATATCTAGTTCAACTCTGCCTAGGAAACTGACAAGAACAGTAGCTCCTCTTCAGTCCAATACACTGTACTTGCTGGGAGCAGACGCGAGGGCTATTTGCACTGTGTAAGGCAATGGGAGCACAATAGTGACTCTTCTTACCAGAAAACAACTCTTACATGTAGGACCAGAAACTGCATGTGATTCAACTCCACTTAGGACTGGGAAACAAAGGCTCGCTCGCCTTACAAGAAACACAATCTACCTTTGAGAAAAGAGCACTCTTCTACTCTACTGTGTTTACTATAGGACCAGAACAGTGAGCTTGCTCAGAACAAAAGAACTGTGCTTCTTACACGTATGGGCCATATGTAGTTCAACTCTGCTTAGGAAACTGACAAGAACAATATCTCCTCTTCAGTCCAATACAATGTTCTTGCTGGGAGCAGAGGCCAGAGCTATTTGCACTGTGTATTGCAATGGTAGAACAATATTGACTTATCTTACCAGAAAAAAACTCTTGCTCATAGGACCAGAAACTGCATGTGATTCAACTTCATTTAGGACTGGGAAACAAATGCTAGCTCGCCTTACAAGAAACACACTCTGCTTTTGAGAAAAGAGCACTCTTCTACTCTACTGTGTTTCCTAAAGGGCCAGAACAGTGAGCTTGCTCAGAACAAAAGAACTGTGCTTCCTACACACACCGTCCATATTTAGTTCAACTCTGCTTAGGAAACTGACAACAATAGTAGCTCCTCTTCAGTCCAATACACTGTACTTGCTGGGAGTAGATGCGAGTGCTATTTGCACTGTGTATGGCAATGGGAGCGCAATAGTGACTCTTCTTACCAGAAAACAACTCTTGCTCGTAGGACCAGAAACTGCATGTGATTCAACTCCGGTTCAGACTGGGAAACAAACACTAGCTAGCCTTAAAAGAAATACACTCTGCTTTTGAGAAAAGAGCACTCTTCTACTCTACTGTGTTTCCTATAGGGCCAGAACAGTGCGCTTGCTCAGAACAAAAGAACTGTGCTTCCTACACACACCGGCCATATCTAGTTCAACTCTGCTTAGGAAACTGACAAGAACAGTAGCTCCTCTTCTGTCCTATACACTGTACACGCTGGGAAAAGACGCCAGAGCTATTTGCGCTGTGTATGACAATGGGAGCACAATAGTGACCCTTCTTACCAGAAAAAAACTCTTGCTCGTAGGACCAGAAACAGCATTGGGATTCAACTCCATTTAGGACTGGGAAACAAACACTAGCTAGCCTTACAAGAAACACAGTCTGCTTCTGAGAAAAGAGCACTCTTCTACTCTACTGTGTTTCCTATAGGACCAGAACTGTGAGCTTGCTCAGAATAAAAGAACTGTGCTTCCTACACACACAGGCCATATCTAGTTCAACTCTGCTTAGGAACCTGACAAGAAGAGTATCTCCTCTTCAGTCCAATACACTGTACTTGCTGGGAGCAGACGCGAGGGCTATTTGCACTGTGTAAGGCAATGGGAGCACAATAGTGACACTTCTTACCAGAAAACAACTAGTGCTCGTAGGACCAGAAACTGCATGTGATTCAACTCCACTTAGGACTGGGAAACAAACGCTCGCTCGCCTTACATGAAACACACTCTACTTTTGAGAAAAGAGCACTCTTCTTCTCTACTGTGTTTCCTAAGGGCCAGAACAGTGAGCTTGCTCAGAACAAAAGAACTGTGCTTCCTACACATACGGGCCATATGTAGTTCAACTCTGCTTAGGAAACTGACAAGAACAGTACCTCCTCTTCTGTCCAATACAATGTTCTTGCTGGGAGCAGACGCGAGAGCTATTTGCACTGTGTATGACAATAGAAGCTCAATAGTGACTCTTCTTACCAGAAAACAACTCTTGCCTGTAGGACCAGAAACTGCATGTGATTCAACTCCATTTAGGACTGTGAAACAAAAGCTAGCTTGCCTTAGAAGAAACACATTCTGCTTTTGAGAAAAGAGCACTCTTCTACTCTACTGTGTTTCTTAAAGGGCCAGAACAGTGAGCTTGCTCAGAACAAAAGACCTGGTCTTCCTACACACACGGGCCATATCTAGTTCAACTCTGCTTAGGAAACTGACAAGAAGAGTAGATCCTCTTCAGTCCAATACACTGTACATGCTGGGAACAGACGCCCGTGCTATTTGTGCTGTGTATGACAATGGGAGCACAATAGTGACTCTTCTTACCAGTAAAAAACTCTTGCTTGTAGGACCAGAAACTGCATGTGATTCAACACCATTTGGGACTGGGAAACAAACACTAGCTCGCCTTACAAGAAACATACTCTGCTTTTGAGAAAAGAGCACGCTTCTACTCTACTGTGTTTCCTATAGGGCCAGAAAAGTGTGCTTGCTCAGAACAAAAGAACTGTGCTTCCTACACACACGGGCCATATCTAGCTCAACTCTGCTTAGGAAACTGACAAGAACAGTACATCCTCTTCAGTCCAATACACTGTACTTGCTGGGAGCAGACGCCAGTGCTATTTGCACTGTGTATGGCAATGTGACTACAATAGTGACTCTTCTTACCAGAAAACAACTCTTACTCGTAGGACCAGAAACCGCATGGGATTCAACTCCACTTAGGACTGGGAAACAAACGCTAGCTCGCCTTACAAGAAACACACTCTGCTTTTGAGAAAAGAGCACTCTTCTACTCTACTGTGTTTCCTATAGGGCCAGAACAGTGAGCTTGCTCAGAACAAAGAACTGTGCTTCCTACACACACGGGCCATATCTAGTTCAACTCTGCTTTGAAACTGACAAGAACAGTAGCTCCACTTCAGTCTGATACACTGTACTTGCTGGGAACAGACGCATGTGCTATTTGCCCTGTGTATGACAATGGGAGCGCAATAGTGACTCTTCTTACCAGAAAACAACTCTGGCTCCTAGGACCAGAAACTGCAAGGGATTCAACACCATTTAGGACTGGGAAACAAACGCTAGCTCACCTTACAAGAAAGAGACTCTGCTTTTGAGAAAAGAGCACTCTTCTACTCTACTGTGTTTCCTATGTGGTCTCAAAAGTGAGCTTGCTCAGAACAAAAGAACTGTGCTTCACACACATGGGCCATATCTAGTTCAACTCGGCCTAGGAAACTGACAAGAACAGTAGCTCCTCTTCTGTCCAATACACTGTACTTGCTGGGAACAGACGCGAGTGCTCATTGCACTGTGTATGGCAAAAGTAGCACAATAGTGACTCTTCTTACCAGAAAACAACTCTTGCTCATAGGACCAGAAACTGCATGTGATTCACCTCCATTTAGGACTGGGAAACAAACGCTAGCTCGCTTTACAAGAAACACACTCTGCTTTTGAGAAAAGAGCACTCTTCTACTCTTTTGTGTTTCCTATGGGGCCAGAACAGTGAGCTTTCTCAGAAGAAAAGAACTGTGCTTCCTACACACACCGTCTATATCTAGTTCAACTCTGCTTTGGAAACTGACAAGAACAGTAGATCCTCTTCAGTCCAATACACTTAACTTGCTGGGAGCAGACGCGAGTGCTATTTGCCTTGTGTATGGCAATGGGAGCGCAATAGTGACTCTTCTTACCAGAAAACAACTCTTGCTTGTAGGACCAGAAACTGCATGGGATTCAACTCCGTTTCTGACTGGGAAACAAACACTAGCTAGCCTTACAAGAAAGACACTCTGCTTTTGAGAAAATATCAGTCTTCTAATCTACTGTGTTTCCTATGGAGTCCGAACAGTGAGCTTGCTCAAAACAAAAGAAATGTCCTTCCTACACACACGGGCCATATCTAGTTCAACTCTACTTAGGAAACTGACAAGAACAGTAGCTCCTCTTCAGTCCAATACGCTGTGCATGCTGGGAACAGACGCGAGTGCTATTTGCACTGTGTATGACAATGGGAGCTCAATAGTGACTCTTCTTACCAGAAAAAAACTCTTGCTTGTAGGACCAGAAACTGCATGTGATTCAACTCCATTTAGGACTGGGAAACAAAAGCTAGCTTGCCTTAGAAGAAACACACTCTGCTTTTGAGAAAGAGCACTCTTCTACTCTACTGTGTTTCCTATAGGGCCTGAAAAGTGAGCTTGCTCAGAACAAAAGAAGTGTACTTCCTACACACACGGGCCATATCTAGTTCAACTCTGCTTAGGAACCTGACAAGAACAGTATCTCCTCTTCAGTCCAATACACTGTACTTGATGGGAGCAGACGCGAGGGCTATTTGCACTGTGTAAGGCAATGGGAGCACAATAGTGACTCTTCTTACCAGAAAACAACTCTTGCTCGTAGGACCAGAAACTGCATGTGATTCAACTCCACTTAGGACTGGGAAACAAAGGCTCGCTCGCCTTACAAGAAACACAATCTACTTTTGAGAAAAGAGCACTCTTCTACTCTACTGTGTTTCCTATAGGACCAGAACAGTGAGCTTGCTCAGAACAAAAGAACTGTGATTCCTACACATATGGGCCATATGTAGTTCAACTCTGCTTAGGAAACTGACAAGAACAATAGCTCCTCTTCTGTCCAATACAATGTTCTTGCTGGGAGCAGAGGCCAGAGCTATTTGCACTGTGTATGACAATGGGAGCTCAATAGTGACTCTTCTTACCAGAAAAGAACTCTTGCCTGTAGGACCAGAAACTGCATGTGATTCAACTCCTTTTAGCACTGTGAAACAAAAGCTAGCTTGCCTTAGAAGAAACCCACTCTGCTTTTGAGAAAAGAGCACTCTTCTACTCTACTGTGTTTCCTATGGGGTCCGAACAGTGAGCTTGCTCAGAACAAAAGAACTGTGCTTCCTACACACATGGGCCATTTCTAGATAAACTTTGCTTAGGAAACTGACAAGAACAGTAGCTCCTCTACTGTACAATACACTGTACTTGGCTGGGAATAGACGCGAGTGCTATTTGCACTGTGTATGGCAATGAAAGCACAATAGTGTCTCTTTTTACCAGAACACAACTCTTGCTCATAGGACCAGAAACTGCATGTGATTCAACTCCATTTAGGACTGGGAAACAAACGCTAGCTCGCCTTACAAGAAACACACTCTGCTTTTGAGAAAAGAGCACTCTTCTACTCTACTGTGTTTCCTAAAGGGCCAGAACAGTGCGCTTGCTTAGAACAAAAGAACTGTGCTTCCTACACACACCGGCCATATCTAGTTCAACTCTGCTTAGGAAACTGACAAGAACAGTAGCTCCTCTTCTGTCCTATACACTGTACACGCTGGGAAAAGACGCCAGAGCTATTTGCCCTGTGTATGACAATGGGAGCACAATAGTGACTCTTCTTACCAGAAAAAAACTCTTGCTCGTAGGACCAGAAACAGCATTGGGATTCAACTCCATTTAGGACTGGGAAACAAACACTAGCTAGCCTTACAAGAAACACACTCTGCTTCTGAGAAAAGAGCACTCTTCTACTCTACTGTGTTTCCTATAGGACCAGAACTGTGAGCTTGCTCAGAATAAAAGAACTGTGCTTCCTAAACACACGGGCCATATCTAGTTCAACTCTGCTTAGGAAACTGACAAGAACAGTACATCCTCTTCAGTCCAATACACTGTACTTGCTGGGAGCAGACGCCAGTGCTATTTGCACTGTGTATGGCAATGTGACTACAATAGTGACTCTTCTTACCAGAAAACAACTCTTACTCGTAGGACCAGAAACCGCATGGGATTCAACTCCACTTAGGACTGGGAAACAAACGCTAGCTCGCCTTACAAGAAACACACTCTGCTTTTGAGAAAAGAGCACTCTTCTACTCTACTGTGTTTCCTATAGGGCCAGAACAGTGAGCTTGCTCAGAACAAAGAACTGTGCTTCCTACACACACGGGCCATATCTAGTTCAACTCTGCTTTGAAACTGACAAGAACAGTAGCTCCACTTCAGTCTGATACACTGTACTTGCTGGGAACAGACGCATGTGCTATTTGCCCTGTGTATGACAATGGGAGTGCAATAGTGACTCTTCTTACCAGAAAACAACTCTGGCTCCTAGGACCAGAAACTGCAAGGGATTCAACACCATTTAGGACTGGGAAACAAACGCTAGCTCACCTTACAAGAAAGAGACTCTGCTTTTGAGAAAAGAGCACTCTTCTACTCTACTGTGTTTCCTATGTGGTCTCAAAAGTGAGCTTGCTCAGAACAAAAGAACTGTGCTTCACACACATGGGCCATATCTAGTTCAACTCTGCCTAGGAAACTGACAAGAACAGTAGCTCCTCTTCAGTCCAATACACTGTACTTGCTGGGAGCAGACGCGAGGGCTATTTGCACTGTGTAAGGCAATGGGAGCACAATAGTGACTCTTCTTACCAGAAAACAACTCTTACATGTAGGACCAGAAACTGCATGTGATTCAACTCCACTTAGGACTGGGAAACAAAGGCTCGCTCGCCTTACAAGAAACACAATCTACCTTTGAGAAAAGAGCACTCTTCTACTCTACTGTGTTTACTATAGGACCAGAACAGTGAGCTTGCTCAGAACAAAAGAACTGTGCTTCTTACACGTATGGGCCATATGTAGTTCAACTCTGCTTAGGAAACTGACAAGAACAATATCTCCTCTTCAGTCCAATACAATGTTCTTGCTGGGAGCAGAGGCCAGAGCTATTTGCACTGTGTATTGCAATGGTAGAACAATATTGACTTATCTTACCAGAAAAAAACTCTTGCTCATAGGACCAGAAACTGCATGTGATTCAACTTCATTTAGGACTGGGAAACAAATGCTAGCTCGCCTTACAAGAAACACACTCTGCTTTTGAGAAAAGAGCACTCTTCTACTCTACTGTGTTTCCTAAAGGGCCAGAACAGTGAGCTTGCTCAGAACAAAAGAACTGTGCTTCCTACACACACCGTCCATATTTAGTTCAACTCTGCTTAGGAAACTGACAACAATAGTAGCTCCTCTTCAGTCCAATACACTGTACTTGCTGGGAGTAGATGCGAGTGCTATTTGCACTGTGTATGGCAATGGGAGCGCAATAGTGACTCTTCTTACCAGAAAACAACTCTTGCTCGTAGGACCAGAAACTGCATGTGATTCAACTCCGGTTCAGACTGGGAAACAAACACTAGCTAGCCTTAAAAGAAATACACTCTGCTTTTGAGAAAAGAGCACTCTTCTACTCTACTGTGTTTCCTATAGGGCCAGAACAGTGCGCTTGCTCAGAACAAAAGAACTGTGCTTCCTACACACACCGGCCATATCTAGTTCAACTCTGCTTAGGAAACTGACAAGAACAGTAGCTCCTCTTCTGTCCTATACACTGTACACGCTGGGAAAAGACGCCAGAGCTATTTGCGCTGTGTATGACAATGGGAGCACAATAGTGACCCTTCTTACCAGAAAAAAACTCTTGCTCGTAGGACCAGAAACAGCATTGGGATTCAACTCCATTTAGGACTGGGAAACAAACACTAGCTAGCCTTACAAGAAACACAGTCTGCTTCTGAGAAAAGAGCACTCTTCTACTCTACTGTGTTTCCTATAGGACCAGAACTGTGAGCTTGCTCAGAATAAAAGAACTGTGCTTCCTACACACACAGGCCATATCTAGTTCAACTCTGCTTAGGAACCTGACAAGAAGAGTATCTCCTCTTCAGTCCAATACACTGTACTTGCTGGGAGCAGACGCGAGGGCTATTTGCACTGTGTAAGGCAATGGGAGCACAATAGTGACACTTCTTACCAGAAAACAACTAGTGCTCGTAGGACCAGAAACTGCATGTGATTCAACTCCACTTAGGACTGGGAAACAAACGCTCGCTCGCCTTACATGAAACACACTCTACTTTTGAGAAAAGAGCACTCTTCTTCTCTACTGTGTTTCCTAAGGGCCAGAACAGTGAGCTTGCTCAGAACAAAAGAACTGTGCTTCCTACACATACGGGCCATATGTAGTTCAACTCTGCTTAGGAAACTGACAAGAACAGTACCTCCTCTTCTGTCCAATACAATGTTCTTGCTGGGAGCAGACGCGAGAGCTATTTGCACTGTGTATGACAATAGAAGCTCAATAGTGACTCTTCTTACCAGAAAACAACTCTTGCCTGTAGGACCAGAAACTGCATGTGATTCAACTCCATTTAGGACTGTGAAACAAAAGCTAGCTTGCCTTAGAAGAAACACATTCTGCTTTTGAGAAAAGAGCACTCTTCTACTCTACTGTGTTTCTTAAAGGGCCAGAACAGTGAGCTTGCTCAGAACAAAAGACCTGGTCTTCCTACACACACGGGCCATATCTAGTTCAACTCTGCTTAGGAAACTGACAAGAAGAGTAGATCCTCTTCAGTCCAATACACTGTACATGCTGGGAACAGACGCCCGTGCTATTTGTGCTGTGTATGACAATGGGAGCACAATAGTGACTCTTCTTACCAGTAAAAAACTCTTGCTTGTAGGACCAGAAACTGCATGTGATTCAACACCATTTGGGACTGGGAAACAAACACTAGCTCGCCTTACAAGAAACATACTCTGCTTTTGAGAAAAGAGCACGCTTCTACTCTACTGTGTTTCCTATAGGGCCAGAAAAGTGTGCTTGCTCAGAACAAAAGAACTGTGCTTCCTACACACACGGGCCATATCTAGCTCAACTCTGCTTAGGAAACTGACAAGAACAGTACATCCTCTTCAGTCCAATACACTGTACTTGCTGGGAGCAGACGCCAGTGCTATTTGCACTGTGTATGGCAATGTGAGCACAATAATGACTCTTCTTACCAGAAAACAACTCTTACTCGTAGGACTAGAAACGGCATGGGATTCAACTCCACTTAGGACTGGGAAACAAACGCTAGCTCGCCTTACAAGAAACACACTCTGCTTTTGAGAAAAGAGCACTCTTCTACTCTACTGTGTTTCCTATAGGGCCAGAACAGTGCGCTTGCTCAGAACAAAAGAACTGTGCTTCCTACACACACGGGCCATATCTAGTTCAACTCTGCTTATGAAACTGACAAGAACAGTAGCTCCACTTCAGTCCGATACACTGTACATGCTGGGAACAGATGCATGTGCTATTTGCCCTGTGTATGACAATGGGAGCGCAATAGTGACTCTTCTTACCAGAAAACAACTCTTGCTCGTAGGACCAGAAACTGCAAGGGCTTCAACAGCATTTAGGACTGGGAAACAAACGCTAGCTCACCTTACAAGAAACAGACTCTGCTTTTGAGTAAAGAGCACTTTTCTACTCTACTGTGTTTCCTATGTGGTCTGAAAAGTGAGCTTGCTCAGAACAAAAGAACTGTGCTTAACACACACGGGCCATATCTAGTTCAACTCTGCTTAGGAAACTGACAAGAACAGTAGCTCCTCTTCTGTCCAATACACTGTACTTGCTGGGAACAGACGCGAGTGCTCTTTGCACTGTGTATGGCAAAGGTAGCACAATAGTGACTCTTCTTACCAGAAAACAACTCTTTCTCGTAGGACCAGAAACTGCATGTGATTCACCTCCATTTAGGACTGGGAAACAAACGCTAGCTCGCTTTACAAGAAACACACTCTGCTTTTGAGAAAAGAGCACTCTTCTACTCTTTTGTGTTTCCTATGGGGCCAGAACAGTGAGCTTGCTCAGAAGAAAAGAACTGTGCTTCGTACACACACGGGCCATATCTAGTTCAACTCTGCTTAGGAAACTGACAAGAACAGTAGATCCTCTTCAGTCCATACACTGTACATGCTGGGAGCAGACGCGAGTGCTATTTGCACTGTGTATGGCAATGGGAGCGCAATAGTGACTCTTCTTACCAGAAAACAACTCTTGCTTGTAGGACCAGAAACTACATGGGATTCAACTCCGTTTCTGACTGGGAAACAAACACTAGCTAGCCTTACAAGAAAGACACTCTGCTTTTGAGAAAAGAGCACTCTTCTACTCTACTGTGTTTCCTATGGAGTCCGAACAGTGAGCTTTCTCAAAACAAAAGAAATGTCCTTCCTACACACACGGGCCATATCTAGTTCAACTCTACTTAGGAAACTGACAAGAACAGTAGCTCCTATTCAGTCCAATACGCTGTACATGCTGGGAACAGACGCGAGTGCTATTTGAACTGTGTATGACAATGGGAGCTCAATAGTGACTCTTCTTACCAGAAAAAAACTCTTGCTTGTAGGACCAGAAACTGCATGTGATTCAACTCCTTTTAGGACAGGGAAACAAAAGCTAGCTTCCTTAGAAGAAACACACTCTGCTTTTTTGAAAAGAGCACTCTTCTACTCTACTGTGTTTCCTATAGGGCCCGGACAGTGAGCTTGCTCAGAACAAAAGAAGTGTACTTCCTACACACACAGGCCATATCTAGTTCAACTCTGCTTAGGAACCTGACAAGAAGAGTATCTCCTCTTCAGTCCAATACACTGTACTTGCTGGGAGCAGACGCGAGGGCTATTTGCACTGTGTAAGGCAATGGGAGCACAATAGTGACTCTTCTTACCAGAAAACAACTCTTGCTCGTAGGACCAGAAACTGCATGTGATTCAACTCCACTTAGGACTGGGAAACAAATGCTCGCTCGCCTTACAAGAAACACACTCTACTTTTGAGAAAAGAGCACTCTTCTTCTCTACTGTGTTTCCTATAGGACCAGAACAGTGAGCTTGCTCAGAACAAAAGAACTGTGCTTTCTACACATACGGGCCATATGTAGTTCAACTCTGCTTAGGAAACTGACAAGAACAGTAGCTCCTCTTCTGTCCAATACAATGTTCTTGCTGGGAGCAGACGCGAGAGCTATTTGCACTGTGTATGACAATGGGAGCTCAATAGTGACTCTTCTTACCAGAAAACAACTCTTGCCTGTAGGACGAGAAACTGCATGTGATTCAACTCCATTTAGGACTGTGAAACAAAAGCTAGCTTGCCTTAGAAGAAACACACTCTGCTTTTGAGAAAAGAGCACTCTTTTACTCTACTGTGTTTCTTAAAGGGCCAGAACAGTGAGCTTGCTCAGAACAAAAGACCTGGTCTTCCTACACACACGGGCCATATCTAGTTCAACTCTGCTTAGGAAACTGACAAGAAGAGTAGATCCTCTTCTGTCCAATACACTGTACATGCTGGGAACAGACGCCCGTGTTATTTGCGCTGTGTATGACAATGGGAGCACAATAGTGACTCTTCTTACCAGAAAACAACTCTTGCTTGTAGGACCAGAAACTGCATGTGATTCAACACCATTTGGGACTGGGAAACAAACGCTAGCTCGCCTTACAAGAAACACACTCTGCTTTTGAGAAAAGAGAACGCTTCTACTCTACTGTGTTTCCTATAGGGCCAGAAAAGTGTGCTTGCTCAGAACAAAAGAACTGTGCTTCCTACACACACGGGCCATATCTAGTTCAACTCTGCTTAGTAAACTGACAAGAACAGTAGCTCCTCTTCTGTCCAATGCACTGTACATGCTGGCAACAGACAAGAGTGCTATTTGCACTATATATGTCAATGGGAGGGCAATAGTGACTCTTCTTACCAGAAAACAATTCTTGCTCGTAGGACCAGAAACTGCATGGGATTCAACTCCATTTAGGACTGGGAAACAAACGCTAGCTAGCCTTACAAGAAACACACTCTGCTTTTGAGAAAAGAGCACTCTTCTAATCTACTGTGTTTCCAATAAGGCCAGAACAGTGAGCTTGCTCAGAACAAAAGAACTGGGCTTCCTACACACATGGGACATATCTAGTTCAACTCTGCTTAGGAAACTGACAATAACAGTAGCTCCTCTATAGTCCAATACACTGTACTTGCTGGGAGCAGAGGCGAGTGCTATTTGCACTGTGTTTGGCAAAGGGAGCACCGTAATGACTTTCCTTACCAGAAAACAACTCTTGCTCGTAGTACCAGAACCTGCATGTGATTCAATTCCATTTAGGACTGGGAAACAAACGCTAGCTCCCCTTACAAGAAACACACTCTGCTTTTGAGAAAAGAGCACTGTTCTACTCTACTGTATTTCCTATAGGGCCAGAACAGTGAGCTTGCTCAGAACAAAAGATCTGTGCTTCCTACACACACGGGCCATATCTAGTTCAACTATGCTTAGGAAACTGACAAGAATAGTAGCTCCTCTTCAGTCCAATACACTGTACTTGCTGGGATCAGACACGAGAGCTATTTGCACTGTGTATGGCAATGGGAGCACAATAGTGACTCTTCTTACCAGAAAACAACTCTTGCTCGTAGGACCAGAAACTGCATGTGATTCAACTCCGTTTCTGACTGGGAAACAAACACTAGCTAGCCTTACAAGTAACACACTCTGCTTTTGAGAACAGAACACTCTTCTATTCTACTGTGTTTCCTATTGGGACCGAACAGTGAGATTGCTCAGAACAAAAGAGCTGTTCTTCCTACACAGACGGACCATATCCATTCAACTCTGCTTAGGAAACTGACAAGAACAGTAGATCCTCTTCTCTCCAATACACTGTACCTGCTGGGAACAGACGCGATTGCTATTTGCACTGTGTATGGCATCGGGAGCACAATAGTGACTCATCTTACCAGAAAATAACTCTTGCTCATAGGACCAGAAACTACATGGGATTCAACTCCATTTAGGACTGGGAAACAACCGCTAGCTCGCCTTACAAGAAACACACTCTGCTTTTGAGAAAAGAGCACTCTTCTACTCTACTGTGTATCCTGTAGGGCCAGAAGAGTGAGCTTGTTCAGAACAAATGAACTGTGCTTCCTACATGCACGGGCCATATCTAGTTCAACTCTGCTTAGGAAACTGACAAGAAAAGTATCTCCTCTTCAGTCCAACACACTGTACTTGCTGGGAACAGAAACAAGTGCTATTTGCACTGTGTATGGCAATTGGAGAACAATAGTGACTCTTCTTACCAGAAAACAACTCTTGCTCGTAGGACCAGAAACTGCATGGGATTCAAATCCATTTAGGACTGGGAAAAAAACGCTAGCTCGCCTTACAAGAAACACACTCTGCTTTTGAGAAAAGAGCACTCTTCTACTCTACTGTGTTTCCTATAGGGCCAAAATAGTGAGCTTGCTCAGAACTAAAGAACTGTGCTTCCTACACACACGGGCCATATCTAGTTCAACTCTGCTTAGGAAACTGACAAGAACAGTAGCTCCTCTTCAGTCCAATACACTGTACTTGCTGGGAGCAGACGCAAGGGCTCTTTGCACTGTGTATGGCAATGGGAGCGCTATAGTGACTATTCTTACCAGAAAACAACTCTTTCTCTTAGGACCAGAAACTGCATGGGATTCAACTCTGTGTCTGACTGGGAAACAAACACTAGCTCGCCTTACAAGAAACATACTCTGCTTTTGAGAAAAGAGCACTCTTCTACTCTACTGTGTTTCCTATTGGGACCGAACAGTGAGCTTGCTCAGAACAAAAAAATTGTGCTTCCTACACACACGGGCCACATCTAGTTTAACTCTACTTAGGAAACTGACAAGAACAGTAGATCCTCTTCAGTCCAATACACTGTAATTGCTGGGATCAGACGCGAGTGCTATTTGCACTGTGTATGGCAATGGGAGCGCAATAGTGACTCTTCTTACCAGAAAACAACTCTTGCTTGTAGGACCAGAAACTGCATGGGATTCAACTCCGTTTCTGACTGGGAAACAAACACTAGCTAGCCTTACAAGAAAGACACTCTGCTTTTGAGAAAAGAGCACTCTTCTACTCTACTGTGTTTCCTATGGAGTCCGAACAGTGAGCTTGCTCAAAACAAAAGAAATGTCCTTCCTACACACACGGCCATATCTAGTTTAACTCTGCTTAGGAACCTGACAAGAACAGTATCTCCTCTTTAGTCCAATACACTGTACTTGCTGGGAGCAGATGCGAGGGCAATTTGCACTGTGTAAGGCAATGGGAGCACAATAGTGACTCTTCTTACCAGAAAACAACTCTTGCTCGTAGGACCAGAAACTGCATGTGATTCAACTCCACTTATGACTGGGAAACAAAGGCTCGCTCGCCTTACAAGAAACACAATCTACTTTTTTGAAGAGAGCACTCTTCTACTCTACTGTGTTTCCTATAGGACCAGAACAGTGAGCTTGCTCAGAACAAAAGAACTGTGCTTCCTACACATACGGGCCATATGTAGTTCAACTCTGCTTAGGAAACTGACAAGAAAAATAGCTCCTCTTCTGTCCAATACAATGTTCTTGCTGGGAGCAGGGGCCAGAGCTATTTGCACTGTGTATGACAATGGGAGCTCAATAGTGACTCTTCTTACCAGAAAAAAACTCTTGCCTGTAGGAGCAGAAACTGCATGTGATTCAACTCCTTTTAGGACTGTGAAACAAAAGCTAGCTTGCCTTAGAAGAAACCCACTCTGCTTTTGAGAAAAGAGCACTCTTCTACTCTACTGTGTTTCCTACTGGGTCCGAACAGTGAGCTTGCTCAGAACAAAAGAACTGTGCTTCCTACACACACGGGCCATTTCTAGTAAAACTCTGCTTAGGAAACTGACAAGAACAGTAGCTCCTCTTCAGTCCAATACGCTGTACATGCTGGGAACAGACGCGAGTGCTATTTGCACTGTGTATGACAATGGGAGCTCAATAGTGACTCTTCTTACCAGAAAAAAGCTCTTGCTTGTAGGACCAGAAACTGCATGTGATTCAACTCCATTTAGGACTGGGAAACAAAAGCTAGCTTCCTTAGAAGAAACACACTCTGCTTTTTTGAAAAGAGCACTCTTCTACTCTACTGTGTTTCCTATAGGGCCCGAACAGTGAGCTTGCTCAGAACAAAAGAAGTGTACTTCCTACACACACAGGCCATATCTAGTTCAACTCTGCTTAGGAACCTGACAAGAAGAGTATCTCCTCTTCAGTCCAATACACTGTACTTGCTGGGAGCAGACGCAAGGGCTATTTGCACTGTGTAAGGCAATGGGAGCACAATAGTGTCTCTTCTTACCAGAAAACAACTCTTGCTCATAGGACCAGAAACTGCATGTGATTCAACTCCACTTAGGACTGGGAAACAAACGCTTGCTCGCCTTACATGAAACACACTCTACTTTTGAGAAAAGAGCACTCTTCTTCTCTACTGTGTTTCCTATAGGACCAGAACAGTGAGCTTGCTCAGAACAAAAGAACTGTGCTTCCGACACATATGGGCCATATGTAGTTCAACTCTGCTTAGGAAACTGACAAGAACAGTAGCTCCTCTTCTGTCCAATACAATGTTCTTGCTGGGAGCAGACGCGAGAGCTATTTGCCCTGTGTATGACAATAGAAGCTCAATAGTGACTCTTCTTTCCAGAAAACAACTCTTGCCTGTAGGACCAGAAACTGCATGTGATTCAACTCCATTTAGGACTGTGAAACAAAAGCTAGCTTGCCTTAGAAGAAACACATTCTGCTTTTGAGAAAAGAGCACTCTTCTACTCTACTGTGTTTCTTAAAGGGCCAGAATAGTGAGCTTGCTCAGAACAAAAGACCTGGTCTTCCTACACACACGGGCCATATCTAGTTCAACTCTGCTCAGGAAACTGACAAGAAGAGTAGATCCTCTTCAGTCCAATACACTGTACATGCTGGGAACAGCCGCCCGTGCTATTTGGGCTGTGTATGACAATGGGAGCACAATAGTGACTCTTCTTACCAGTAAAAAACTCTTGCTCGTAGGACCAGAAACTGCATGTGATTCAACACCATTTGGGACTGGGAAACAAACACTAGCTCGCCTTACAAGAAACACACTCTGCTTTTGAGAAAAGAGCACGCTTCTACTCTACTGTGTTTCCTATAGGGCCAGAAAAGTGTGCTTGCTCAGAACAAAAGAACTGTGCTTCCTACACACACAGGCCATATCTAGTTCAACTCTGCTTATGAAACTGACAAGAACAGTAGCTCCACTTCAGTCCCATACACTGTACTTGCTGGGAACAGATGCATGTGCTATTTGCCCTGTGTATGACAATGGGAGCGCAATAGTGACTCTTCTTACCAGAAAACAACTCTTGCTCGTAGGACCAGAAACTGCAAGGGATTCAACACCATTTAGGACTGGGAAACAAACGCTAGCTCACCTTACAAGCAACAGACTCTGCTTTTGAGTAAAGAGCACTTTTCTACTCTACTGTGTTTCCTATGTGGTCTGAAAAGTGAGCTTGCTCAGAACAAAAGAACTGTGCTTAACACACACGGGCCATATCTAGTTCAACTCTGCTTAGGAAACTGACAAGAACAGTAGCTCCTCTTCTGTCCAATACACTGTACTTGCTGGGAACAGACGCGAGTGCTCTTTGCACTGTGTATGGAAAAGGTAGCACAATAGTGACTCTTCTTACCAGAAAACAACTCTTTCTCGTAGGACCAGAAACTGCATGTGATTCACCTCCATTTAGGACTGGGAAACAAACGCTAGCTCGCTTTACAAGAAACACACTCTGCTTTTGAGAAAAGAGCACTCTTCTACTCTTTTGTGTTTCCTATAGGGCCAGAACAGTGAGCTTGCTCAGAAGAAAAGAACTGTGCTTCCTACACACACGGGCCATATCTAGTTCAACTCTGCTTAGGAAACCTACAAGAACAGTAGATCCTCTTCAGTCCAATACACTGTACACGCGGGGAGCAGACGCGAGTGCTATTTGCACTGTGTATGGCAATGGGAGCGCAATAGTGACTCTTCTTACCAGAAAACAACTCTTGCTTGTAGGACCATAAACTACATGGGATTCAACTCCGTTTCTGACTGGGAAACAAACACTAGCTAGCCTTACAAGAAAGACACTCTGCTTTTGAGAAAAGAGCACTCTTCTACTCTACAGTGTTTCCTATGGAGTCCGAACAGTGAGCTTTCTCAAAACAAAAGAAATGTCCTTCCTACACACACGGGCCATATCTAGTTCAACTCTACTTAGGAAACTGACAAGAACAGTAGCTCCTATTCAGTCCAATACGCTGTACATGCTGGGAACAGACGCAAGTGCTATTTGAACTGAGTATGACCTTGGGAGCTCAATAGTGACTCTTCTTACCAGAAAAAAACTCTTGCTTGTAGGACCAGAAACTGCATGTGATTCAACTCCTTTAAGACAGGGAAACAAAAGCTAGCTTCCTTAGAAGAAACACACTCTGCTTTTTTGAAAAGAGCACTCTTCTACTCTACTGTGTTTCCTATAGGGCCCGGACAGTGAGCTTGCTCAGAACAAAAGAAGTGTACTTCCTACACACACAGGCCATATCTAGTTCAACTCTGCTTAGGAACCTGACAAGAAGAGTATCTCCTCTTCAGTCCAATACACTGTACTTGCTGGGAGCAGACGCGAGGGCTATTTGCACTGTGTAAGGCAATGGGAGCACAATAGTGTCTCTTCTTACCAGAAAACAACTCTTGCTCGTAGGACCAGAAACTGCATGTGATTCAACTCCACTTAGGACTGGGAAACAAACGCTTGCTCGCCTTACAAGAAACACACTCTACTTTTGAGAAAAGAGCACTCTTCTTCTCTACTGTGTTTCCTATAGGACCAGAACAGTGAGCTTGCTCAGAACAAAAGAACTGTGCTTTCTACACATACGGGCCATATGTAGTTCAACTCTGCTTAGGAAACTGACAAGAACAGTAGCTCCTCTTCTGTCCAATACAATGTTCTTGCTGGGAGCAGACGCGAGAGCTATTTGCACTGTGTATGGCTAAGGGAGCACCATAATGACTTTCCTAACCAGAAAACAACTCTTGCTCATAGGACCAAAAACTGCATGTGATTCAACTCTATTTAGGACTGGGAAACAAACGCTAGCTCCCCTTACAAGAAAAACACTCTGCTTATGAGAAAAGAGCACCCTTCTACTCTACTGTGTTTCCTATAGGGCCAGAATAGTGAGCTTGCTCAGAACTAAAGAACTGTGCTTCCTACACACACGGGCCACATCTAGTTCAACTCTGCTTAGGAAACTGACAAGAACAGTAGCTCCTCTTCAGTCCAATACACTGTACTTGCTGGGAGCAGACACGAGTGCTATTTGCACTATATATGTCAATGGGAGGGCAATAGTGACTCTTCTTACCAGAAAACAATTGTTGCTCGTAGGACCAGAAACTGCATGGGATTCAACTCCATTTAGGACTGGGAAACAAACGCTAGCTAGCCTTACAAGAAACACACTCTGCTTTTGAGAAAAGAGCACTCTTCTACTCTACTGTGTTTCCAATAAGGCCAGAACAGTGAGCTTGCTCAGAACAAAAGAACTGGGCTTCCTACACACATGGGACATATCTAGTTCAACTCTGCTTAGGAAACTGACAATAACAGTAGCTCCTCTATAGTCCAATACACTGTACTTGCTGGGAGCAGAGGCGAGTGCTATTTGCACAGTGTTTGGCAAAGGGAGCACCATAATGACTTTCCTTACCAGAAAACAACTCTTGCTCGTAGTACCAGAACCTGCATGTGATTCAATTCCATTTAGGACTGGGAAACAAACGCTAGCTCGCCTTACAAGAAACACACTCTGCTTTTGAGAAAAGAGCACTGTTCTACTCTACTGTGTTTCCTATAGGGCCAGAACAGTGAGCTTGCTCAGAACAAAAGATCTGTGCTTCCTACACACACGGGCCATATCTAGTTCAACTCTGCTTAGGAAACTGACAAGAATAGTAGCTCCTCTTCAGTCCAATACACTGTACTTGCTGGGAGCAGACACGAGAGCTATTTGCACTGTGTATGGCAATGGGAGCACAATAGTGACTCTTCTTACCAGAAAACAACTCTTGCTTGTAGGACCAGAAACTGCATGTGATTCAACTCCATGTAGGACTGGGAAACAAATGCTAGCTCGCCTTACAAGAAACACACTCTGCTTTTGAGAAAAGAGCACTTTTCTACTCTACTGTGTTTCTTATAGGGCCAGAACAGAGAGCTTGCTCACAACAAAAGAACTGTGCTTCCTACACACGGGACACATCTAGTTCATCTCTGCTTAGGAAACTGAAAAGAACAGTAGATCCTCTTCAGTCCAATACAGTGTAATTGCTGGAAGCAGAAGCGAGTGCTATTTGCACTGTGTATGGCAATGGGAGCGCTATAGTGACTCTTCTTACCAGAAAACAACTCTTGCTCGTAGGACCAGAAACTGCATGTGATTCAACTCCGTTTCTGACTGGGAAACAAACACTAGCTAGCCTTACAAGTAACACACTCTGCTTTTGAGAACAGAACACTCTTCTATTCTACTGTGTTTCCTATTGGGACCGAACAGTGAGATTGCTCAGAACAAAAGAGCTGTTCTTCCTACACAGACGGACCATATCCATTCAACTCTGTTTAGGAAACTGACAAGAACAGTAGATCCTCTTCTCTCCAATACACTGTACCTGCTGGGAACAGACACGATTGCTATTTGCACTGTGTATGGCATCGGGAGCACAATAGTGACTCATCTTACCAGAAAATAACTCTTGCTCGTAGGACCAGAAACTACATGGGATTCAACTCCATTTAGGACTGGGAAACAAACGCTAGCTCGCCTTACAAGAAACACACTCTGCTTTTGAGAAAAGAGCACTCTTCTACTCTACTGTGTATCCTGTAGGGCCAGAAGAGTGAGCTTGCTCAGAACAAATGAACTGTGCTTCCTACATGCACGGGCCATATCTAGTTCAACTCTGCTTAGGAAACTGACAAGAACAGTAGCTCCTCTTCAGTCCAACACACTGTACTTGCTGGGAACAGAAACGAGTGCTTTTTGCACTGTGTATGGCAATTGGAGCACAATAGTGACTCTTCTTACCAGAAAACAACTCTTGCTCGTAGGACCAGAAACTGCATGGGATTCAAATCCATTTAGGACTGGGAAACAAACGCTAGCTCGCCTTACAAGAAACGCACTCTGCTTTTGAGAAAAGAGCACTCTTCTACTCTACTGTGTTTCCTATTGGGCCAGAATAGTGAGCTTGCTCAGAACTAAAGAACTGTGCTTCCTACACACACGGGCCACATCTAGTTCAACTCTGCTTAGGAAACTGACAAGAACAGTAGCTCCTCTTCAGTCCAATACACTGTACTTGCTGGGAGCAGACGCGAGTGCTCTTTGCACTGTGTATGGCAATGGGAGCGCTATAGTGACTATTCTTACCAGAAAACAACTCTTTCTCTTAGGACCAGAAACTGCATATGATTCAAATCTGTGTCTGACTGGGAAAGAAACACTAGCTCGCCTTACAAGAAACATCCTCTGCTTTTGAGAAAAGAGCACTCTTCTACTCTACTGTGTTTCCTATTGGGACCGAACAGTGAGCTTGCTCAGAACAAAAAAACTGTGCTTCCTACACACACGGGCCACATCTAGTTCAACTCTGCTTAGGAATCTGACAAGAACAGTATCTCCTCTTCTTTCCAATACACTGTACTTGCTGGGAACAGACGCGAGTGCTATTTGCACTGTGTATGGCTAAGGGAGCACAATAGTGACTTTCCTAACCAGAAAACAACTCTTGCTCATAGGACCAAAAACTGCATGTGATTCAACTCTATTTAGGATTGGGAAACAAACGCTAGCTCCCCTTACAAGAAACACACTCTGCTCATGAGAAAAGAGCACCCTTCTACTCTACTGTGTTTCCTATAGGGCCAGAACAGTGAGCTTGCTCAGAACTAAAGAACTGTGCTTCCTACACACACGGGCCACATCTAGTTCAACTCTGCTTAGGAAACTGACAAGAACAGTAGCTCCTCTTCAGTCCAATACACTGTACTTGCTGGGAGCAGACACGAGTGCCTTTTGCACTGTGTATGGCAATGGGAGCGCAATAGTGACTCTTCTTACCAGAAAACATCTCTTGCTTGTAGGACCAGAAACTTCATGTGACTAAACTCCATTTAGGACTGGGAAACAAACACTAGCTAGCCTTACAAGAAACACACTCTGGTTTGAGAAAAGAGCACTCTTCTACTCTACTGTGTTTCCTATAGGGCCAGAACATTGAGCTTGCTCAGAAAAAAATAACTGTGTTTCCTACACACACGGGCCATATCTAGTTCAACTCTGCTTAGGAAACTGACAAGAACAGTAGCTCCTCTTCTGTCCAATACACTGTACTTGCTGGGAACAGACGAGAGTGCTATTTGCACTGTGTATGGCAGTGGGAGCGCAATAGTGACTCTTCTTACCAGAAAACAACTCTTGCTCATAGGACCAGAAACTGCATGGGATTCAAATCCATTTAGGACTGGGAAACAAACGCTAGCTTGCCTTACAAGAAACACACTCTGCTTTTGAGAAAAGAGCACTCTTCTACTCTACTGTGTTTCCTATAGTGCCAGAATAGTAAGCTTGCTCAGAACTAAAGAACTGTGCTTCCTACACACACGGGCCACATCTAGTTCAACTCTGCTTAGGAAACTGACAAGAACAGTAGCTCCTCTTCAGTCGAATACACTGTACTTGCTGGGAGCAGACGCGAGTGCTATTTTCACTGTGTATGGCAATGGGAGCGCAATTGTGACTGTTCTTACAAGAAAACAACTCTTGCTCGTAGAACAAGAAACTGCATGGGATTCAACTCCGTTTCAAACTGGGAAACAAACACTAGCTAGCCTTACAAGAAACACACTCTACTTTTGAGAAAAGAGCACTTTTCTACTCTACTGTGTTTCCTTTGGCGTCCATACAGTGAGCTTGCTCAGAACAAAAGAACTGTGCTTCCCATACAAACGGGCCATATCTAGTTCAACTCTGCTTAGGAAACAGACAAGAACAGTAGCTTCTATTCAGTCAAATACACTGTACTTCTTGGGAACAAACGCGAGTGCTATTTGAACTGTGTATGAAAATGGGAGCTCAAAAGTGACTCTTCTTACCAGAAAACAACTCTTGCTTGTAGGACCATAAACTGCATGTGATTCAACTCCATTTAGGACTGGGAAACAAAAGCTAGCTTGCCTAAGAAGAAACACACTCTGCTTTTTTGAAAAGAGCACTCTTCTACTCTACTGTGTTTCCTATAGGGCCCGAACAGTGAGCTTGCTCAGAACAAAAGAAGTGTACTTCCTACACACACGGGCCATATCTAGTTCAACTCTGCCTAGGAACCTGACAAGAACAGTATCTCCTCTTCAGTCCAATACACTGTACTTGCTGGAAGCAGAAGCGAGTGCTATTTGCACTATGTATGGCAATGGGAGCGCTATAGTGACTCTTCTTACCAGAAAACAACTCTTGCTCGTAGGACCAGAAACTGCATGTGATTCAACTCCATTTCTGACTGGGAAACAAACACTAGCTAGCCTTACGAGAAACACACTCTGCTTTTGAGAACAGAGCACTCTTCTACTCTACTGTGTTTCCTACTGGGACCGAACAGTGAGATTTTTCAGAACAAAAGAGCTGTTCTTCCTACGCAGACGGACCATATCCATTCAACTCTGCTTAGGAAACTGACAAGAACAGTAGATCCTCTTCTCTCCAATACACTGTACCTGCTGGGAACAGACGCGATTGCTATTTGCACTGTGTATGGCATCGGGAGCACAATAGTGACTCATCTTACCAGAAAATAACTCTTGCTCATAGGACCAGAAACTGCATGGGATTCAACTCCATTTAGGACTGGGAAAAAAACGCTAGCTCGCCTTACAAGAAACACACTCTGCTTTTGAGAAAAGAGAACTCTTCTACTCTACTGTGTTTCCTATAGGGCCAGAATATTGAGCTTGCTCAGAAAAAAAGAACTCTGTTTCCTACACACACGGGCCATATCTAGTTCAACTCTGCTTAGGAAACTGACAAGAACAGTAGCTCCTCTTCTGTCCAATACACTGTACTTGCTGGGAACAGACGAGAGTGCTATTTGCACTGTGTATGGCAGTGGGAGCGCAATAGTGACTCTTCTTACCAGAAAACAACTCTTGCTCATAGGACCAGAAACTGCACGGGATTCAAATCCATTTAGGACTGGGAAAACAAACGCTAGCTTGCCTTACAAGAAACACACTCTGCTTTTGAGAAAAGAGCACTCTTCTACTCTACTGTGTTTCCTATAGTGCCAGAATAGTGAGCTTGCTCAGAACTAAAGAACTGTGCTTCCTACACACACGGGCCACATCTAGTTCAACTCTGCTTAGGAAACTGACAAGAACAGTAGCTCCTCTTCAGTCGAATACACTGTACTTGCTGGGAGCAGACGCGAGTGCTATTTTCAATGTGTATGGCAATGGGAGCGCAATAGTGACTTTTCTTACAAGAAAACAACTCTTGCTCGTAGGACAAGAAACTGCATGGGATTCAACTCCGTTTCAAACTGGGAAACAAACACTAGCTAGCCTTAAAGAGAAACACACTCTACTTTGAGAAAAGAGCACTTTTCTACTCTACTGTGTTTCCTTTGGCGTCCATACAGTGAGCTTGCTCAGAACAAAAGAACTGTGCTTCCCATACAAACGGGCCATATCTAGTTCAACTCTGCTTAGGAAACGGACAAGAACAGTAGCTTCTATTCAGTCAAATACACTGTACTTCTTGGGAACAAACGTGAGTGCTATTTGAACTGTGTATGAAAATGGGAGCTCAAAAGTGACTCTTCTTACCAGAAAACAACTCTTGCTTGTAGGACCATAAACTGCATGTGATTCAACTCCATATAGGACTGGGAAACAAAAGCTAGCTTGCCTTAGTAGAAACACACTCTGCTTTTTTGAAAAGAGCACTCTTCTACTCTACTGTGTTTCCTATAGGGCCCGAACAGTGAGCTTGCTCAGAACAAAAGAAGTGTACTTCCTACACACACGGGCCATATCTAGTTCAACTCTGCCTAGGAACCTGACAAAAACAGTATCTCCTCTTCAGTCCAATACACTGTACTTGCTGGAAGCAGAAGCGAGTGCTATTTGCACTGTGTATGGCAATGGGAGCGCTATAGTGACTCTTCTTACCAGAAAACAACTCTTGCTCGTAGGACCAGAAACTGCATGGGATTCAACTCTGTGTCTGAGTGTAAACAAACACTAGCTCGCCTTACAAGAAACATACTCTGCTTTTGAGAAAAGAGCACTCTTCTACTCTACTGTGTTTCCTATTGGGACCGAACAGTGAGCTTGCTCAGAACAAAAAAACTGTGCTTCCTACACACAAGGGCCACATCTAGTTTAACTCTACTTAGGAAACTGACAAGAACAGTAGGTACTCTTCATTCTAATAAACTGTAATTGCTGGGATCAGATGCGAGTGCTATTTGCACTGTGTATGGCAATGGGAGTGCAATAGTGACTCTTCTTACCAGAAAACAACTCTTGCTTGTAGGACCAGAAACTGCATGGGATTCAACTCCATTTAGGACTGGCAAACAAACACTAGCTCGCCTTACAAGAAACACACTCTGCTTTTGAGAAAAGAGCACTCTTCTACTCTACTGTTTTTCCTATGGGGTCCAAACAGTGAGCTTGCTGAGATCAAAAGAACTGTGCTTCCTACACACGGGCCATATCTAGTTCAACTCTGCTTAGGAAACTAACAAGAACAGTAGCTCCTCTTCAGTCCAATACACTGTGCTTTCTGGGAACAGACTCGAGTGCTATTTGCACTGTGTATGGCAATGGGAGCATAATAGTGACTCTTCTTACCAGAAAACAACTCTTGCTTGTAGGACCAGAAAGTGCATGTGATTCAACTCCATTTAGGACTGGGAAACAAATGCTAGCTCGCCTTACAAGAAAAGCACTCTGCTTTTGAGAAAAGAACATGCTTCTACTCTGCTGTGATTCCTATAGGGCCAGAACAGTGAGCTTGCTCAGAACAAAAGAACTGTGCTTATTACACACGGGCCATATCTAGTTCAACTCTGCTTAGGAAACTGACAAGAACAGTAGATCCTCTTCAGTCCAATACACTGTACTTGCTGGGAGCAGACGCGAGTGCTATTTGCACTGTGTATGGGAATTGGAGCGCAATAGTGACTCCTCTTACCAGAAACCAACTCTTGCTCGTAGGACCATAAACTGCATGTGATTCAACTCCATATAGGACTGGGAAACAAACGCTAGCTCCCCTTAGAAGAAACACACTCTGCTTTTGAGAAAAGAGCACTCTACTACTCTACTGTGTTTCCTAAAGGGCAGGAACAGTGACCTTGCTCAAAAAAAAGAACTGTGCTTCCTACACACAGGAGCCATATCTAGTTCAACTCTGGTTAGGTAACTGAGAAGAACAGTATCTCCTCTTCTTTCCATACAGTGTACTTGCTGGGAACAGACGCAAGTGCTATTTGCATGTGTATGGCTAAGGGAGAACAGTAGTGACTTTCCTAACCAGAAAACAACTCTTGCTCGTAGGACCAAAAAGTGCATGTGATTCAACTCTATTTAGGACTGGAAAACAAACGCTAGCTCCCCTTACAAGAAACACACTTTGCTTATGAGAAAAGAGCACTCTTCTACTCTACTGTGTTTCCTATAGGGCCAGAATAGTGAGCTTGCTCAGAACAGAAGAACAGTGCTTATTACACACGGGCCATATCTAGTTCAACTCTGCTTAGGAAACTGACAAGAACAGTAGATCCTCTTCAGTCCAATACACTGTACTTGCTGGGAGCAGACGCGAGTGCTATTTGCACTGTGTATGGCAATGGGAGTGCAGTAGTGTCTCTTCTTACCAGAAAACAACTCTTGCTTGTAGGACCAGAAACTGCATGTGATTCAACTCCACTTAGGACTGGCAAACAAACGCTAGCTCGCCTTACAAAAAACACACTCTGCTTTAGAGAAAAGAGCACTCTTCTACTATACTGTGTTTCCTAGAGGCCAGAACAGTGAGTTTGCTCAGAAAAAAAGAACTGTGCTTCCTACACACACCGTCCATATCTAGTTCAACTCTGCATAGGAAAGTGACAAGAACAGTAGCTCCTCTTCAGTTTAATACACTGTAATTGCTGAGAACAGACGCCAGTGCTATTTGCCCTGTGAATGACAATGGGAGCACAATAGTGACTCTTCTTACCAGAAAACAACTCTTGCACGTAGAACCAGAAACTGCATGGGATTCAAATCCATTTAGGACTGGGAAACAAACGCTAGCTAACCTTACAAGAAACACACTCTGCTTTTGAGAAAAGAGCACTCTTCTACTCTACTGTGTTTCCTATAGGGCCGGAATAGTGAGCTTGCTCAGAAATAAAGAACTGTGCTTCCTACACACACGGGACACATCTAGTTCAACTCTGCTTAGGAAACTGACAAGAACAGTAGCTCCTCTTAAGTCGAATACACTGTACTTGCTGGTAGCAGACCCGAGTGCTATTTTCACTGTGTATGGCAATGGGAGCACAATAGTGACTCTCCTTCCAAGAAAACAACTCTTGCTCATAGGACAAGAAACTGCATGGGATTCAACTCCGTTTTTGACTGGGAAACAAACACTAGCTAGCCTTACAAGAAACACACTCTACTTTTGAGAAAAGAGCACTTTTCTACTCTACTGTGTTTCCTTTGGCGTCCAAACAGTGAGCTTGCTCAGAACAAAAGAACTGTGCTTCCTACACACACGGGCCATATCTAGTTCAACTCTGCTTAGGAAACGGACAAGAACAGTAGCTTCTCTTCAGTCAAATACCCAGTATTTCTTGGGAACAAACGTGAGTGCTATTTGCACTGTGTATGAAAATGGGAGCTCAAAAGTGACTCTTCTTACCAGAAAACAACTCTTGCTTGTAGGACAGGAAACTGCATGTGATTCAACGCCATTTAGGACTGGGAAACAAACGCTAGCTCGCCTTACAAGAAACACACTATGCTTTTGAGAAAAGAGCACTCTATTATTCTACTGTGTTTCCTATAGGGCCAGAACAGTGAGCTTGCTCAGAACAAAAGAACTGTGCTTCCTACACACACGGGCAACATCTAGTTCAACTGTGCTTAGGAAACTGATAAGAACAGTATCTCCTCTTCTTTCCAATACACTGTACTTGCTGGGAATAGACGCGAGTGCTATTTGCACTGTGTATGGCTAAGGGAGCACAATAGTGACTTTCCTAACCAGAAAACAACTCTTGCTCGTAGGACCAAAAACTGCATGTGAATCAACTCTATTTAGGACTGGGAAACAAACGCTAGCTACCCTTACAAGAAACACACTCTGCTTATGAGAAAAGAGCACTCTTCTACTCTACTGTGTTTCCTATAGGGCCAGAAGAGTGAGCTTGCTCAGAACAAAAGAACTGTGCTTCCTACACGCACGGGCCATATCTAGTTCAACTCTTCTTAGGAAACTGACAAGAACAGTAGCTCCTCTTCTGTCCAATACACTGTACTTGCTGGGAACAGACGAGAGTGCTATTTGCACTGTGTATGGCAGTGGGAGCGCAAGAGTGACGCTTCTTACCAGAAAACAACTCTTGCTGGTAGGACCAAAAACTGCTTGTGATTCAACTCCATTTTGGACTGGGAAACAAACGCTAGCTCGCCTTAGAAGAAACACTCTCTGCTTTTGAGAAGAGAGCACTCTTGTACTCTACTGTGTTTCCTATAGGGCCAGAACAGTGAGCTTGCTCAGAAAAAAAGAACTGTGCTTCCTACACACACGGGCCATATCTAGTTCAACTCTGCATAGGAAACTGACAAGAACAGTAGCTCCTCTTCAGTCCAATACACTGTACTTGCTGGGAGCAGACGCGAGTGCTGTTTGCACTGTGTATGACAATGGGAGCGCAATAGTGACTCTTCTTACCAGAAAACAAGTCTTGCTCGTAGGACAAGAAACTGCATGGGATTCAACTCCGTTTCTGACTGGGAAACAAACACTAGCTAGCCTTACAAGGAATACACTCTGCTTTTGAGAAAAGAGCACTCTTCTACTCTACTGTATTTCCTATAGGCCCAGAACACTGAGCTTGCTCAGAACAAAAGAACTGTGTTTCCTACACACACGGGCCATATCTAGTTCAACTCTGCTTAGGAAACTGACAAGAACAGTAGCTCCTCTTCTGTCCAATACACTGTACTTGCTGGGAACAGACGCGAGTGCTATTTGCACTGTGTATGGCAATGGGAGCGCAATAGTGACTCTTCTTACCAGAAAACAACTCTTGCTTGTAGGACCAGAAACTGCATGGGATTCAACTCCGTTTCTAACTGGGAAACAAACACTAGCTAGCCTTACAAGAAAGACACTCTGCTTTTGAGAAAAGAGCACTCTTCTACTCTACTGTGTTTCCTATGGAGTCCGAACAGTGAGCTTGCTCAAAACAAAAGAAATGTCCTTCCTACACACACGGCCATATCTAGTTTAACTCTGCTTAGGAACCTGACAAGAACAGTATCTCCTCTTTAGTCCAATACACTGTACTTGCTGGGAGCAGACGCGAGGGCAATTTGCACTGTGTAAGGCAATGGGAGCACAATAGTGACTCTTCTTACCAGAAAACAACTCTTGCTCGTAGGACCAGAAACTGCATGTGATTCAACTCCACTTATGACTGGGAAACAAAGGCTCGCTCGCCTTACAAGAAACACAATCTACTTTTTTGAAGAGAGCACTCTTCTACTCTACTGTGTTTCCTATAGGACCAGAACAGTGAGCTTGCTCAGAACAAAAGAACTGTGCTTCCTACACATACGGGCCATATGTAGTTCAACTCTGCTTAGGAAACTGACAAGAAAAATAGCTCCTCTTCTGTCCAATACAATGTTCTTGCTGGGAGCAGGGGCCAGAGCTATTTGCACTGTGTATGACAATGGGAGCTCAATAGTGACTCTTCTTACCAGAAAAAAACTCTTGCCTGTAGGAGCAGAAACTGCATGTGATTCAACTCCTTTTAGGACTGTGAAACAAAAGCTAGCTTGCCTTAGAAGAAACCCACTCTGCTTTTGAGAAAAGAGCACTCTTCTACTCTACTGTGTTTCCTACTGGGTCCGAACAGTGAGCTTGCTCAGAACAAAAGAACTGTGCTTCCTACACACACGGGCCATTTCTAGTAAAACTCTGCTTAGGAAACTGACAAGAACAGTAGCTCCTCTTCAGTCCAATACGCTGTACATGCTGGGAACAGACGCGAGTGCTATTTGCACTGTGTATGACAATGGGAGCTCAATAGTGACTCTTCTTACCAGAAAAAAGCTCTTGCTTGTAGGACCAGAAACTGCATGTGATTCAACTCCATTTAGGACTGGGAAACAAAAGCTAGCTTCCTTAGAAGAAACACACTCTGCTTTTTTGAAAAGAGCACTCTTCTACTCTACTGTGTTTCCTATAGGGCCCGAACAGTGAGCTTGCTCAGAACAAAAGAAGTGTACTTCCTACACACACAGGCCATATCTAGTTCAACTCTGCTTAGGAACCTGACAAGAAGAGTATCTCCTCTTCAGTCCAATACACTGTACTTGCTGGGAGCAGACGCAAGGGCTATTTGCACTGTGTAAGGCAATGGGAGCACAATAGTGTCTCTTCTTACCAGAAAACAACTCTTGCTCATAGGACCAGAAACTGCATGTGATTCAACTCCACTTAGGACTGGGAAACAAACGCTTGCTCGCCTTACATGAAACACACTCTACTTTTGAGAAAAGAGCACTCTTCTTCTCTACTGTGTTTCCTATAGGACCAGAACAGTGAGCTTGCTCAGAACAAAAGAACTGTGCTTCCGACACATATGGGCCATATGTAGTTCAACTCTGCTTAGGAAACTGACAAGAACAGTAGCTCCTCTTCTGTCCAATACAATGTTCTTGCTGGGAGCAGACGCGAGAGCTATTTGCCCTGTGTATGACAATAGAAGCTCAATAGTGACTCTTCTTACCAGAAAACAACTCTTGCCTGTAGGACCAGAAACTGCATGTGATTCAACTCCATTTAGGACTGTGAAACAAAAGCTAGCTTGCCTTAGAAGAAACACATTCTGCTTTTGAGAAAAGAGCACTCTTCTACTCTACTGTGTTTCTTAAAGGGCCAGAATAGTGAGCTTGCTCAGAACAAAAGACCTGGTCTTCCTACACACACGGGCCATATCTAGTTCAACTCTGCTCAGGAAACTGACAAGAAGAGTAGATCCTCTTCAGTCCAATACACTGTACATGCTGGGAACAGCCGCCCGTGCTATTTGGGCTGTGTATGACAATGGGAGCACAATAGTGACTCTTCTTACCAGTAAAAAACTCTTGCTCGTAGGACCAGAAACTGCATGTGATTCAACACCATTTGGGACTGGGAAACAAACACTAGCTCGCCTTACAAGAAACACACTCTGCTTTTGAGAAAAGAGCACGCTTCTACTCTACTGTGTTTCCTATAGGGCCAGAAAAGTGTGCTTGCTCAGAACAAAAGAACTGTGCTTCCTACACACACAGGCCATATCTAGTTCAACTCTGCTTATGAAACTGACAAGAACAGTAGCTCCACTTCAGTCCCATACACTGTACTTGCTGGGAACAGATGCATGTGCTATTTGCCCTGTGTATGACAATGGGAGCGCAATAGTGACTCTTCTTACCAGAAAACAACTCTTGCTCGTAGGACCAGAAACTGCAAGGGATTCAACACCATTTAGGACTGGGAAACAAACGCTAGCTCACCTTACAAGCAACAGACTCTGCTTTTGAGTAAAGAGCACTTTTCTACTCTACTGTGTTTCCTATGTGGTCTGAAAAGTGAGCTTGCTCAGAACAAAAGAACTGTGCTTAACACACACGGGCCATATCTAGTTCAACTCTGCTTAGGAAACTGACAAGAACAGTAGCTCCTCTTCTGTCCAATACACTGTACTTGCTGGGAACAGACGCGAGTGCTCTTTGCACTGTGTATGGAAAAGGTAGCACAATAGTGACTCTTCTTACCAGAAAACAACTCTTTCTCGTAGGACCAGAAACTGCATGTGATTCACCTCCATTTAGGACTGGGAAACAAACGCTAGCTCGCTTTACAAGAAACACACTCTGCTTTTGAGAAAAGAGCACTCTTCTACTCTTTTGTGTTTCCTATAGGGCCAGAACAGTGAGCTTGCTCAGAAGAAAAGAACTGTGCTTCCTACACACACGGGCCATATCTAGTTCAACTCTGCTTAGGAAACCTACAAGAACAGTAGATCCTCTTCAGTCCAATACACTGTACACGCGGGGAGCAGACGCGAGTGCTATTTGCACTGTGTATGGCAATGGGAGCGCAATAGTGACTCTTCTTACCAGAAAACAACTCTTGCTTGTAGGACCATAAACTACATGGGATTCAACTCCGTTTCTGACTGGGAAACAAACACTAGCTAGCCTTACAAGAAAGACACTCTGCTTTTGAGAAAAGAGCACTCTTCTACTCTACAGTGTTTCCTATGGAGTCCGAACAGTGAGCTTTCTCAAAACAAAAGAAATGTCCTTCCTACACACACGGGCCATATCTAGTTCAACTCTACTTAGGAAACTGACAAGAACAGTAGCTCCTATTCAGTCCAATACGCTGTACATGCTGGGAACAGACGCAAGTGCTATTTGAACTGAGTATGACCTTGGGAGCTCAATAGTGACTCTTCTTACCAGAAAAAAACTCTTGCTTGTAGGACCAGAAACTGCATGTGATTCAACTCCTTTAAGACAGGGAAACAAAAGCTAGCTTCCTTAGAAGAAACACACTCTGCTTTTTTGAAAAGAGCACTCTTCTACTCTACTGTGTTTCCTATAGGGCCCGGACAGTGAGCTTGCTCAGAACAAAAGAAGTGTACTTCCTACACACACAGGCCATATCTAGTTCAACTCTGCTTAGGAACCTGACAAGAAGAGTATCTCCTCTTCAGTCCAATACACTGTACTTGCTGGGAGCAGACGCGAGGGCTATTTGCACTGTGTAAGGCAATGGGAGCACAATAGTGTCTCTTCTTACCAGAAAACAACTCTTGCTCGTAGGACCAGAAACTGCATGTGATTCAACTCCACTTAGGACTGGGAAACAAACGCTTGCTCGCCTTACAAGAAACACACTCTACTTTTGAGAAAAGAGCACTCTTCTTCTCTACTGTGTTTCCTATAGGACCAGAACAGTGAGCTTGCTCAGAACAAAAGAACTGTGCTTTCTACACATACGGGCCATATGTAGTTCAACTCTGCTTAGGAAACTGACAAGAACAGTAGCTCCTCTTCTGTCCAATACAATGTTCTTGCTGGGAGCAGACGCGAGAGCTATTTGCACTGTGTATGGCTAAGGGAGCACCATAATGACTTTCCTAACCAGAAAACAACTCTTGCTCATAGGACCAAAAACTGCATGTGATTCAACTCTATTTAGGACTGGGAAACAAACGCTAGCTCCCCTTACAAGAAAAACACTCTGCTTATGAGAAAAGAGCACCCTTCTACTCTACTGTGTTTCCTATAGGGCCAGAATAGTGAGCTTGCTCAGAACTAAAGAACTGTGCTTCCTACACACACGGGCCACATCTAGTTCAACTCTGCTTAGGAAACTGACAAGAACAGTAGCTCCTCTTCAGTCCAATACACTGTACTTGCTGGGAGCAGACACGAGTGCTATTTGCACTATATATGTCAATGGGAGGGCAATAGTGACTCTTCTTACCAGAAAACAATTGTTGCTCGTAGGACCAGAAACTGCATGGGATTCAACTCCATTTAGGACTGGGAAACAAACGCTAGCTAGCCTTACAAGAAACACACTCTGCTTTTGAGAAAAGAGCACTCTTCTACTCTACTGTGTTTCCAATAAGGCCAGAACAGTGAGCTTGCTCAGAACAAAAGAACTGGGCTTCCTACACACATGGGACATATCTAGTTCAACTCTGCTTAGGAAACTGACAATAACAGTAGCTCCTCTATAGTCCAATACACTGTACTTGCTGGGAGCAGAGGCGAGTGCTATTTGCACTGTGTTTGGCAAAGGGAGCACCATAATGACTTTCCTTACCAGAAAACAACTCTTGCTCGTAGTACCAGAACCTGCATGTGATTCAATTCCATTTAGGACTGGGAAACAAACGCTAGCTCGCCTTACAAGAAACACACTCTGCTTTTGAGAAAAGAGCACTGTTCTACTCTACTGTGTTTCCTATAGGGCCAGAACAGTGAGCTTGCTCAGAACAAAAGATCTGTGCTTCCTACACACACGGGCCATATCTAGTTCAACTCTGCTTAGGAAACTGACAAGAATAGTAGCTCCTCTTCAGTCCAATACACTGTACTTGCTGGGAGCAGACACGAGAGCTATTTGCACTGTGTATGGCAATGGGAGCACAATAGTGACTCTTCTTACCAGAAAACAACTCTTGCTTGTAGGACCAGAAACTGCATGTGATTCAACTCCATGTAGGACTGGGAAACAAATGCTAGCTCGCCTTACAAGAAACACACTCTGCTTTTGAGAAAAGAGCACTTTTCTACTCTACTGTGTTTCTTATAGGGCCAGAACAGAGAGCTTGCTCACAACAAAAGAACTGTGCTTCCTACACACGGGACACATCTAGTTCATCTCTGCTTAGGAAACTGAAAAGAACAGTAGATCCTCTTCAGTCCAATACAGTGTAATTGCTGGAAGCAGAAGCGAGTGCTATTTGCACTGTGTATGGCAATGGGAGCGCTATAGTGACTCTTCTTACCAGAAAACAACTCTTGCTCGTAGGACCAGAAACTGCATGTGATTCAACTCCGTTTCTGACTGGGAAACAAACACTAGCTAGCCTTACAAGTAACACACTCTGCTTTTGAGAACAGAACACTCTTCTATTCTACTGTGTTTCCTATTGGGACCGAACAGTGAGATTGCTCAGAACAAAAGAGCTGTTCTTCCTACACAGACGGACCATATCCATTCAACTCTGTTTAGGAAACTGACAAGAACAGTAGATCCTCTTCTCTCCAATACACTGTACCTGCTGGGAACAGACACGATTGCTATTTGCACTGTGTATGGCATCGGGAGCACAATAGTGACTCATCTTACCAGAAAATAACTCTTGCTCGTAGGACCAGAAACTACATGGGATTCAACTCCATTTAGGACTGGGAAACAAACGCTAGCTCGCCTTACAAGAAACACACTCTGCTTTTGAGAAAAGAGCACTCTTCTACTCTACTGTGTATCCTGTAGGGCCAGAAGAGTGAGCTTGCTCAGAACAAATGAACTGTGCTTCCTACATGCACGGGCCATATCTAGTTCAACTCTGCTTAGGAAACTGACAAGAACAGTAGCTCCTCTTCAGTCCAACACACTGTACTTGCTGGGAACAGAAACGAGTGCTTTTTGCACTGTGTATGGCAATTGGAGCACAATAGTGACTCTTCTTACCAGAAAACAACTCTTGCTCGTAGGACCAGAAACTGCATGGGATTCAAATCCATTTAGGACTGGGAAACAAACGCTAGCTCGCCTTACAAGAAACGCACTCTGCTTTTGAGAAAAGAGCACTCTTCTACTCTACTGTGTTTCCTATTGGGCCAGAATAGTGAGCTTGCTCAGAACTAAAGAACTGTGCTTCCTACACACACGGGCCACATCTAGTTCAACTCTGCTTAGGAAACTGACAAGAACAGTAGCTCCTCTTCAGTCCAATACACTGTACTTGCTGGGAGCAGACGCGAGTGCTCTTTGCACTGTGTATGGCAATGGGAGCGCTATAGTGACTATTCTTACCAGAAAACAACTCTTTCTCTTAGGACCAGAAACTGCATGGGATTCAAATCTGTGTCTGACTGGGAAAGAAACACTAGCTCGCCTTACAAGAAACATCCTCTGCTTTTGAGAAAAGAGCACTCTTCTACTCTACTGTGTTTCCTATTGGGACCGAACAGTGAGCTTGCTCAGAACAAAAAAACTGTGCTTCCTACACACACGGGCCACATCTAGTTCAACTCTGCTTAGGAATCTGACAAGAACAGTATCTCCTCTTCTTTCCAATACACTGTACTTGCTGGGAACAGACGCGAGTGCTATTTGCACTGTGTATGGCTAAGGGAGCACAATAGTGACTTTCCTAACCAGAAAACAACTCTTGCTCATAGGACCAAAAACTGCATGTGATTCAACTCTATTTAGGATTGGGAAACAAACGCTAGCTCCCCTTACAAGAAACACACTCTGCTCATGAGAAAAGAGCACCCTTCTACTCTACTGTGTTTCCTATAGGGCCAGAACAGTGAGCTTGCTCAGAACTAAAGAACTGTGCTTCCTACACACACGGGCCACATCTAGTTCAACTCTGCTTAGGAAACTGACAAGAACAGTAGCTCCTCTTCAGTCCAATACACTGTACTTGCTGGGAGCAGACACGAGTGCTATTTGCACTGTGTATGGCAATGGGAGCGCAATAGTGACTCTTCTTACCAGAAAACATCTCTTGCTTGTAGGACCAGAAACTTCATGTGACTAAACTCCATTTAGGACTGGGAAACAAACACTAGCTAGCCTTACAAGAAACACACTCTGGTTTGAGAAAAGAGCACTCTTCTACTCTACTGTGTTTCCTATAGGGCCAGAACATTGAGCTTGCTCAGAAAAAAATAACTGTGTTTCCTACACACACGGGCCATATCTAGTTCAACTCTGCTTAGGAAACTGACAAGAACAGTAGCTCCTCTTCTGTCCAATACACTGTACTTGCTGGGAACAGACGAGAGTGCTATTTGCACTGTGTATGGCAGTGGGAGCGCAATAGTGACTCTTCTTACCAGAAAACAACTCTTGCTCATAGGACCAGAAACTGCATGGGATTCAAATCCATTTAGGACTGGGAAACAAACGCTAGCTTGCCTTACAAGAAACACACTCTGCTTTTGAGAAAAGAGCACTCTTCTACTCTACTGTGTTTCCTATAGTGCCAGAATAGTAAGCTTGCTCAGAACTAAAGAACTGTGCTTCCTACACACACGGGCCACATCTAGTTCAACTCTGCTTAGGAAACTGACAAGAACAGTAGCTCCTCTTCAGTCGAATACACTGTACTTGCTGGGAGCAGACGCGAGTGCTATTTTCACTGTGTATGGCAATGGGAGCGCAATTGTGACTGTTCTTACAAGAAAACAACTCTTGCTCGTAGAACAAGAAACTGCATGGGATTCAACTCCGTTTCAAACTGGGAAACAAACACTAGCTAGCCTTACAAGAAACACACTCTACTTTTGAGAAAAGAGCACTTTTCTACTCTACTGTGTTTCCTTTGGCGTCCATACAGTGAGCTTGCTCAGAACAAAAGAACTGTGCTTCCCATACAAACGGGCCATATCTAGTTCAACTCTGCTTAGGAAACGGACAAGAACAGTAGCTTCTATTCAGTCAAATACACTGTACTTCTTGGGAACAAACGCGAGTGCTATTTGAACTGTGTATGAAAATGGGAGCTCAAAAGTGACTCTTCTTACCAGAAAACAACTCTTGCTTGTAGGACCATAAACTGCATGTGATTCAACTCCATTTAGGACTGGGAAACAAAAGCTAGCTTGCCTAAGAAGAAACACACTCTGCTTTTTTGAAAAGAGCACTCTTCTACTCTACTGTGTTTCCTATAGGGCCCGAACAGTGAGCTTGCTCAGAACAAAAGAAGTGTACTTCCTACACACACGGGCCATATCTAGTTCAACTCTGCCTAGGAACCTGACAAGAACAGTATCTCCTCTTCAGTCCAATACACTGTACTTGCTGGAAGCAGAAGCGAGTGCTATTTGCACTATGTATGGCAATGGGAGCGCTATAGTGACTCTTCTTACCAGAAAACAACTCTTGCTCGTAGGACCAGAAACTGCATGTGATTCAACTCCATTTCTGACTGGGAAACAAACACTAGCTAGCCTTACGAGAAACACACTCTGCTTTTGAGAACAGAGCACTCTTCTACTCTACTGTGTTTCCTACTGGGACCGAACAGTGAGATTTTTCAGAACAAAAGAGCTGTTCTTCCTACGCAGACGGACCATATCCATTCAACTCTGCTTAGGAAACTGACAAGAACAGTAGATCCTCTTCTCTCCAATACACTGTACCTGCTGGGAACAGACGCGATTGCTATTTGCACTGTGTATGGCATCGGGAGCACAATAGTGACTCATCTTACCAGAAAATAACTCTTGCTCATAGGACCAGAAACTGCATGGGATTCAACTCCATTTAGGACTGGGAAAAAAACGCTAGCTCGCCTTACAAGAAACACACTCTGCTTTTGAGAAAAGAGAACTCTTCTACTCTACTGTGTTTCCTATAGGGCCAGAATATTGAGCTTGCTCAGAAAAAAAGAACTCTGTTTCCTACACACACGGGCCATATCTAGTTCAACTCTGCTTAGGAAACTGACAAGAACAGTAGCTCCTCTTCTGTCCAATACACTGTACTTGCTGGGAACAGACGAGAGTGCTATTTGCACTGTGTATGGCAGTGGGAGCGCAATAGTGACTCTTCTTACCAGAAAACAACTCTTGCTCATAGGACCAGAAACTGCACGGGATTCAAATCCATTTAGGACTGGGAAACAAACGCTAGCTTGCCTTACAAGAAACACACTCTGCTTTTGAGAAAAGAGCACTCTTCTACTCTACTGTGTTTCCTATAGTGCCAGAATAGTGAGCTTGCTCAGAACTAAAGAACTGTGCTTCCTACACACACGGGCCACATCTAGTTCAACTCTGCTTAGGAAACTGACAAGAACAGTAGCTCCTCTTCAGTCGAATACACTGTACTTGCTGGGAGCAGACGCGAGTGCTATTTTCAATGTGTATGGCAATGGGAGCGCAATAGTGACTTTTCTTACAAGAAAACAACTCTTGCTCGTAGGACAAGAAACTGCATGGGATTCAACTCCGTTTCAAACTGGGAAACAAACACTAGCTAGCCTTAAAGAGAAACACACTCTACTTTTGAGAAAAGAGCACTTTTCTACTCTACTGTGTTTCCTTTGGCGTCCATACAGTGAGCTTGCTCAGAACAAAAGAACTGTGCTTCCCATACAAACGGGCCATATCTAGTTCAACTCTGCTTAGGAAACGGACAAGAACAGTAGCTTCTATTCAGTCAAATACACTGTACTTCTTGGGAACAAACGTGAGTGCTATTTGAACTGTGTATGAAAATGGGAGCTCAAAAGTGACTCTTCTTACCAGAAAACAACTCTTGCTTGTAGGACCATAAACTGCATGTGATTCAACTCCATATAGGACTGGGAAACAAAAGCTAGCTTGCCTTAGTAGAAACACACTCTGCTTTTTTGAAAAGAGCACTCTTCTACTCTACTGTGTTTCCTATAGGGCCCGAACAGTGAGCTTGCTCAGAACAAAAGAAGTGTACTTCCTACACACACGGGCCATATCTAGTTCAACTCTGCCTAGGAACCTGACAAAAACAGTATCTCCTCTTCAGTCCAATACACTGTACTTGCTGGAAGCAGAAGCGAGTGCTATTTGCACTGTGTATGGCAATGGGAGCGCTATAGTGACTCTTCTTACCAGAAAACAACTCTTGCTCGTAGGACCAGAAACTGCATGGGATTCAACTCTGTGTCTGAGTGTAAACAAACACTAGCTCGCCTTACAAGAAACATACTCTGCTTTTGAGAAAAGAGCACTCTTCTACTCTACTGTGTTTCCTATTGGGACCGAACAGTGAGCTTGCTCAGAACAAAAAAACTGTGCTTCCTACACACAAGGGCCACATCTAGTTTAACTCTACTTAGGAAACTGACAAGAACAGTAGGTACTCTTCATTCTAATAAACTGTAATTGCTGGGATCAGATGCGAGTGCTATTTGCACTGTGTATGGCAATGGGAGTGCAATAGTGACTCTTCTTACCAGAAAACAACTCTTGCTTGTAGGACCAGAAACTGCATGGGATTCAACTCCATTTAGGACTGGCAAACAAACACTAGCTCGCCTTACAAGAAACACACTCTGCTTTTGAGAAAAGAGCACTCTTCTACTCTACTGTTTTTCCTATGGGGTCCAAACAGTGAGCTTGCTGAGATCAAAAGAACTGTGCTTCCTACACACGGGCCATATCTAGTTCAACTCTGCTTAGGAAACTAACAAGAACAGTAGCTCCTCTTCAGTCCAATACACTGTGCTTTCTGGGAACAGACTCGAGTGCTATTTGCACTGTGTATGGCAATGGGAGCATAATAGTGACTCTTCTTACCAGAAAACAACTCTTGCTTGTAGGACCAGAAAGTGCATGTGATTCAACTCCATTTAGGACTGGGAAACAAATGCTAGCTCGCCTTACAAGAAAAGCACTCTGCTTTTGAGAAAAGAACATGCTTCTACTCTGCTGTGATTCCTATAGGGCCAGAACAGTGAGCTTGCTCAGAACAAAAGAACTGTGCTTATTACACACGGGCCATATCTAGTTCAACTCTGCTTAGGAAACTGACAAGAACAGTAGATCCTCTTCAGTCCAATACACTGTACTTGCTGGGAGCAGACGCGAGTGCTATTTGCACTGTGTATGGGAATTGGAGCGCAATAGTGACTCCTCTTACCAGAAACCAACTCTTGCTCGTAGGACCATAAACTGCATGTGATTCAACTCCATATAGGACTGGGAAACAAACGCTAGCTCCCCTTAGAAGAAACACACTCTGCTTTTGAGAAAAGAGCACTCTACTACTCTACTGTGTTTCCTAAAGGGCAGGAACAGTGACCTTGCTCAAAAAAAAGAACTGTGCTTCCTACACACAGGAGCCATATCTAGTTCAACTCTGGTTAGGTAACTGAGAAGAACAGTATCTCCTCTTCTTTCCATACAGTGTACTTGCTGGGAACAGACGCAAGTGCTATTTGCATGTGTATGGCTAAGGGAGAACAGTAGTGACTTTCCTAACCAGAAAACAACTCTTGCTCGTAGGACCAAAAAGTGCATGTGATTCAACTCTATTTAGGACTGGAAAACAAACGCTAGCTCCCCTTACAAGAAACACACTTTGCTTATGAGAAAAGAGCACTCTTCTACTCTACTGTGTTTCCTATAGGGCCAGAATAGTGAGCTTGCTCAGAACAGAAGAACAGTGCTTATTACACACGGGCCATATCTAGTTCAACTCTGCTTAGGAAACTGACAAGAACAGTAGATCCTCTTCAGTCCAATACACTGTACTTGCTGGGAGCAGACGCGAGTGCTATTTGCACTGTGTATGGCAATGGGAGTGCAGTAGTGTCTCTTCTTACCAGAAAACAACTCTTGCTTGTAGGACCAGAAACTGCATGTGATTCAACTCCACTTAGGACTGGCAAACAAACGCTAGCTCGCCTTACAAAAAACACACTCTGCTTTAGAGAAAAGAGCACTCTTCTACTATACTGTGTTTCCTAGAGGCCAGAACAGTGAGTTTGCTCAGAAAAAAAGAACTGTGCTTCCTACACACACCGTCCATATCTAGTTCAACTCTGCATAGGAAAGTGACAAGAACAGTAGCTCCTCTTCAGTTTAATACACTGTAATTGCTGAGAACAGACGCCAGTGCTATTTGCCCTGTGAATGACAATGGGAGCACAATAGTGACTCTTCTTACCAGAAAACAACTCTTGCACGTAGAACCAGAAACTGCATGGGATTCAAATCCATTTAGGACTGGGAAACAAACGCTAGCTAACCTTACAAGAAACACACTCTGCTTTTGAGAAAAGAGCACTCTTCTACTCTACTGTGTTTCCTATAGGGCCGGAATAGTGAGCTTGCTCAGAAATAAAGAACTGTGCTTCCTACACACACGGGACACATCTAGTTCAACTCTGCTTAGGAAACTGACAAGAACAGTAGCTCCTCTTAAGTCGAATACACTGTACTTGCTGGTAGCAGACCCGAGTGCTATTTTCACTGTGTATGGCAATGGGAGCACAATAGTGACTCTCCTTCCAAGAAAACAACTCTTGCTCATAGGACAAGAAACTGCATGGGATTCAACTCCGTTTTTGACTGGGAAACAAACACTAGCTAGCCTTACAAGAAACACACTCTACTTTTGAGAAAAGAGCACTTTTCTACTCTACTGTGTTTCCTTTGGCGTCCAAACAGTGAGCTTGCTCAGAACAAAAGAACTGTGCTTCCTACACACACGGGCCATATCTAGTTCAACTCTGCTTAGGAAACGGACAAGAACAGTAGCTTCTCTTCAGTCAAATACCCAGTATTTCTTGGGAACAAACGTGAGTGCTATTTGCACTGTGTATGAAAATGGGAGCTCAAAAGTGACTCTTCTTACCAGAAAACAACTCTTGCTTGTAGGACAGGAAACTGCATGTGATTCAACGCCATTTAGGACTGGGAAACAAACGCTAGCTCGCCTTACAAGAAACACACTATGCTTTTGAGAAAAGAGCACTCTATTATTCTACTGTGTTTCCTATAGGGCCAGAACAGTGAGCTTGCTCAGAACAAAAGAACTGTGCTTCCTACACACACGGGCAACATCTAGTTCAACTGTGCTTAGGAAACTGATAAGAACAGTATCTCCTCTTCTTTCCAATACACTGTACTTGCTGGGAATAGACGCGAGTGCTATTTGCACTGTGTATGGCTAAGGGAGCACAATAGTGACTTTCCTAACCAGAAAACAACTCTTGCTCGTAGGACCAAAAACTGCATGTGAATCAACTCTATTTAGGACTGGGAAACAAACGCTAGCTACCCTTACAAGAAACACACTCTGCTTATGAGAAAAGAGCACTCTTCTACTCTACTGTGTTTCCTATAGGGCCAGAAGAGTGAGCTTGCTCAGAACAAAAGAACTGTGCTTCCTACACGCACGGGCCATATCTAGTTCAACTCTTCTTAGGAAACTGACAAGAACAGTAGCTCCTCTTCTGTCCAATACACTGTACTTGCTGGGAACAGACGAGAGTGCTATTTGCACTGTGTATGGCAGTGGGAGCGCAAGAGTGACGCTTCTTACCAGAAAACAACTCTTGCTGGTAGGACCAAAAACTGCTTGTGATTCAACTCCATTTTGGACTGGGAAACAAACGCTAGCTCGCCTTAGAAGAAACACTCTCTGCTTTTGAGAAGAGAGCACTCTTGTACTCTACTGTGTTTCCTATAGGGCCAGAACAGTGAGCTTGCTCAGAAAAAAAGAACTGTGCTTCCTACACACACGGGCCATATCTAGTTCAACTCTGCATAGGAAACTGACAAGAACAGTAGCTCCTCTTCAGTCCAATACACTGTACTTGCTGGGAGCAGACGCGAGTGCTGTTTGCACTGTGTATGACAATGGGAGCGCAATAGTGACTCTTCTTACCAGAAAACAAGTCTTGCTCGTAGGACAAGAAACTGCATGGGATTCAACTCCGTTTCTGACTGGGAAACAAACACTAGCTAGCCTTACAAGGAATACACTCTGCTTTTGAGAAAAGAGCACTCTTCTACTCTACTGTATTTCCTATAGGCCCAGAACACTGAGCTTGCTCAGAACAAAAGAACTGTGTTTCCTACACACATGGGCCATATCTAGTTCAACTCTGCTTAGGAAACTGACAAGAACAGTAGCTCCTCTTCTGTCCAATACACTGTACTTGCTGGGAACAGACGAGAGTGCTATTTGCACTGTGTATGGCTAAGGGAGCACAATAGTGACTCTTCTTACCAGAAAACAACTCTTGCTCGTAGGACCAGAAACTGCATGGGATTCAACTCCATTTAGGACTGGGAAACAAACGCTACCTCACCTTACAAGAAACACACTCTGCTCTTGAGAAAAGAGCACTCTTCTACTCTACTGGGTTTCCTATAGTGCCAGAAGAGTGAGCTTGCTCAGAACAAAAGAACTCTGCTTCCTACACACACGGGCCATATCTAGTTCAACTCTGCTTAGGAAACTGACAAGAACAGTAGCTCCTCTTCATTCTAATACAGTGTAATTGCTGGGAACAGACGCGAGTGCTATTTGCACTGTGTATGGCAATGGGAGCGCAATAGTGACTCTTCTTACCAGAAAACAACTCTTGCTTGTAGGATCAGAAACTGCAAGTGATTCAACTCCATTTCTGACTAGGAAACAATCACTAGCTAGCCTTACAAGAAACACTCTGCTTTTGAGAAAAGAGCACTCTTCTACTCTACTGTGTTTCCTAAGGGGTCCTAACAGTGAGCTTGCTCAGAATAAAAGAACTGTGCTTCCTACACACACGGGCTATATCTAGTTCAACTCTGCTTAGGAAACTGACAAGAACAGTAGCTCCTCTTCAGTCCAATACACTGTACTTGCTGGGAGCAGACGCGAGTGCTATTTTCACTGTGTATGGCAATGGGAGCACAATAGTGACTCTTCTTAACAGAAAACACTCTTGCTCGTAGGACAAGAAACTGCATGGGATTCAACTCCGTTTTTCTCTGGGAAACAAACACTAGCTAGCCTTACAAGAAACACACTCTGCTTTTGAGAAAAGAGCTCTCTTCTACTCTACTGTGTTTCCTATGGGGTCCGAACAGTGAGCTTGCTCAGAACAAAAGAACTGTGCTTCCTACACACACGGGCCATATCTAGTTCAACTCTGCTTAGGAAACTGACAAGAACAGTAGCTTCTCTTCAGTCAAATACACTGTACTTCTTGGGAACAAACGCGAGTGCTATTTGCACTGAGTATGGCAATGGGATCACGATAGTGACTCTTCTTTCCAGAAAACAACTCTTGCTCATAGGACCAGAAACTTCATGTGATTCAACTCCATTTAGGACTGGGAAACAAACGCTGGCTTGCCTTACAAGAAACACACTCTGCTTTTGAGAAAAGAGCACTCTTCTACTCTACTGTGTTTCCTATGGGGTCAGAACAATGAGCTTGCTCAGAACAAAAGAACTCTGCTTCCTACACACACGGATCATATCTAGTTCAACTCTGCTTAGGAAACTGACAAGAACAGTAGATCCTCTTCAGTCCAATCTACTGTACTTTCTGGGAGCAGACGCGAGTGCTACTTGCACTGTGTATGGCAATGGGAGCGCTATAGTGACTCTTCTTACCACAAAACAACTCTTGCTCGTAGGACCAGAAATTGCTGGGATTAAACTCTGTTTCTGACTGGGAAACAAACACTAGCTAGCCTTCCAAGAAACACACTCTGCTTTTGAGAAATGAGCACTCTTCTACTCTACTGTGTTCCCTATTGGGACCTTACAGTGAGATTACTCAGAACAAAAGAGCTGTTCTTCCTAAACAGACGGGCCATATCCATTCAACTCTGCTTAGGAAACTGACAAGAACATTAGCTCCTCTTCTGTCAAATACACTGTACTTGCTGGGAACAGACGCGATTGCTATTTGTACTGTGTATGGCATCAGGAGCACAATAGTGACTCTTCTTACCAGAAAACAACTCTTGCTCGTAGGACAAGAAACTGCATGGGATTCAACTCCGTTTTTGACTGGGAAACAAACACTAGCTAGCCTTACAAGAAACACACTCTACTTTTGAGAAAAGAGCACTTTTCTACTCTACTGTGTTTCCTTTGGCGTCCAAACAGTGAGCTTGCTCAGAACAAAAGAATTGTGCTTCCTACACACACGGGCCACATCTAGTTCAACTCTGCTTAGGAAACTGACAAGAACAGTAGCTCCTCTTCAGTCGAATACACTGTACTTGCTGGGAACAGACGCGAGTGCTATTTTCACTGTGTATGGCAAAGGGAGCACAATAGTGACTCTTCTTACAAGAAAAAAACTCTTGCTCGTAGGACAAGAAACTGCATGGGATTCAACTCCGTTTTTGACTGGGAAACAAACACTAGCTAGCCTTACAAGAAACACACTCTACTTTTGAGAAAAGAGCACTTTTCTACTCTACTGTGTTTCCTTTGGCGTCCAAACAGTGAGCTTGCTCAGAACAAAAGAACTGTGCTTCCTACACACACGGGCCATATCTAGTTCAACTCTGCTTAGGAAACAGACAAGAACAGTAGCTCCTCTTCTGTCCAATACACTGTACTTGCTGGGAACAGACGCGAGTGCTATTTGCACTGTGTATGGCAATTGGAGCACAATAGTGACGCTTCTTACCAGAAAACAACTCTTGCTGGTAGGACCAAAAACTGCTTGTGATTCAACTCCATTTAGGACTGGGAAACAAACGCTAGCTCGCCTAAGAAGAAACACTCTCTGCTTTTGAGAAAAGAGCACTCTACTACTCTACTGTGTTTCCTATAGGGCCAGAACAGTGAGCTTGCTCAGAACAAAAGAACTGTGCTTCCTACGCACACGGGCCATATCTAGTTCAACTCTGCTTAGGAAACTGACAAGAACAGTATCTCCTCTTCTTTCCAATACACTGTACTTGCTGGGAACAGACGCGAGTGCTATTTGCACTGTATATGGCAAAGGGAGCACAATGGTGACTTTCCTAACCAGAAAACAAGTCTTGCTCGTAGGACCATAAAGTGCATGTGATTCAACTCTATTTAGGACTGGGAAACAAACGCTAGCTCCCCTTTTAAGAAACATACTCTGCTTTTGAGAAAAGAGCACTCTTCTACTCTACTGTGTTTCCTAAAGGGTCCTAACAGTGAGCTTGCTCAGAATAAAAGAACTGTGCTTCCTACACACAGGGGCTATATCTAGTTCAACTCTGCTTAGGAAACTGACAAGAACAGTAGCTCCTCTTCAGTCCAATACACTGTACTTGCTGGGAGCAGACGCGAGTGCTATTTTCACTGTGTATGACAATGGGAGCGCAATAGTGACTCTTCTTAACAGAAAAAACTCTTGCTCGTAGGACAAGAAACTGCATGGGATTCAACTCCGTTTCTCTCTGGGAAACAAACACTAGCTAGCCTTACAAGAAACACACTCTGCTTTTGAGAAAAGAGAACTCTTCTACTCTACTGTGTTTCCTTTGGGGTCCAAACAGTAAGCTTGTTCAGAACAAAAGAACTGTGCTTCCTACACACACGGGCCATATCTAGTTCAACTCTGCTTAGGAAACTGACAAGAACAGTAGCTTCTCTTCAGTCAAATACACTGTACTTCTTGGGAACAAACGCGAGTGCTATTTGCACTGTGTATGAAAATGGGAGCTCAATAGTGATCTTCTTACCAGAAAACAACACTTGCTTGTAGGACCAGAAACTGCATGTGATTCAACTCCATTTAGGACTGGGAAACAAACGCTAGCTTGCCTTACAAGAAACACACTATGCTTTTGAGAAAAGAGCACTCTACTATTCTACTGTGTTTGCTATAGGGCCAGAACAATGAGCTTGCTCAGAACAAAAGAACTGTGCTTCCTACACACACGGGACACATCTAGTTCAACTCTGCTTAGGAATCTGACAAGAACAGTATCTCCTCTTCTTTCCAATACACTGTACTTGCTGGGAACAGACGCGAGTGCTATTTGCACTGTGTATGGCTAAGGGAGCACAATAGTGACTTTCCTAACCAGAAAACAACTCTTGCTCATAGGACCAAAAACTGCATGTGATTCAACTCTATTTAGGACTGGGAAACAAATGCTAGCACCCCTTACAAAAAACACACTCTGCTTATGAGAAGAGAGCACCCTTCTACTCTACTTTGTTTCCTATAGGGCCAGAATAGTGAGCTTGCTCAGAACTAAAGAACTGTGGTTCCTACACACACGGGCCACATCTAGTTTAACTCTGCTTAGGAATCTGACAAGAACAGTATCTCCTCTTCTTTCCAATACACTGTACTTGCTGGGAACAGACGCGAGTGCTATTTGCACTGTGTATGGCTAAGGGAGCACAATAGTGACTTTCCTAACCAGAAAACAACTCTTGCTCATAGGACCAAAAACTGCATGTGATTCAACTCTATTTAGGACTGGGAAACAAATGCTAGCACCCCTTACAAAAAACACACTCTGCTTATGAGAAGAGAGCACCCTTCTACTCTACTTTGTTTCCTATAGGGCCAGAATAGTGAGCTTGCTCAGAACTAAAGAACTGTGGTTCCTACACACACGGGCCACATCTAGTTTAACTCTGCTTAGGAAACTGACAAGAACAGTAGCTCCTCTTCAGTCCAATACACTGTACTTGCTGGGAGCAGACACGAGTGCTATTTGCACTGTGTATGGCAATGGGAGCGCAATAGTGACTTTTCTTACCAGAAAACAACTCTTGCTTGTAGGACCAGAAACTTAATGTGACTAAACTCCATTTAGGACTGGGAAACAAACACTAGCTAGCCTTACAAGAAACACACTCTGCTTTTGAGAAAAGAGCACTCTTCTATTCTACTGTGTTTCCTATAGTGCCAGAATAGTGAGCTTGCTCAGAACTAAAGAACTGTGCTTCCTACACACACGGGCCACATCTAGTTCAACTCTGCTTAGGAAACTGACAAGAACAGTAGCTCCTCTTCAGTCGAATACACTGTACTTGCTGGGAGCAGACGCGAGTGCTATTTTCACTGTGTATGGCAATTGGAGCGCAATAGTGACTCTTCTTACAAGAAAACAACTCTTGCTCGTAGGACAAGAAACTGCATGGGATTCAACTCCGTTTCAAACTGGGAAACAAACACTGGCTAGCCTTACAAGAAGCACACTCTACTTTTGAGAAAAGAGCACTTTTCTACTCTACTGTGTTTCCTTTGGCGTCCATACAGTGAGCTTGCTCAGAACAAAAGAACTGTGCTTCCCATACAAACGGGCCATATCTAGTTCAACTCTGCTTAGGAAACGGACAAGAACAGTAGCTTCTCTTCAGTCAAATACACTGTACTTCTTGGGAACAAACGCGAGTGCTATTTGCACTGTGTATGAAAATGGGAGCTCAAAAGTGACTCTTCTTACCAGAAAACAACTCTTGCTTGTAGGACCATAAACTGCATGTGATTCAACTCCATTTAGGACTGGGAAACAAACGCTAGCTTGCCTTAGAAGAAACACACTCTACTTTTTTGAAAAGAGCACTCTTCTACTCTACTGTGTTTCCTATAGGGCCCGAACAGTGAGCTTGCTCAGAACAAAAGAAGTGTACTTCCTACACACACGGGCCATATCTAGTTCAACTCTGCTTAGGAACCTGACAAGAACAGTATCTCCTCTTCAGTCCAATACACTGTACTTGCTGGAAGCAGAAGCGTGTGCTATTTGCACTGTGTATGGCAATGGGAGCGCTATAGTGACTCTTCTTACCAGAAAACAACTCTTGCTCGTAGGACCAGAAACTGCATGTGATTCAACTCCGTTTCTGACTGGGAAAAAAACACTAGCTAGCCTTACGAGAAACACACTCTGCTTTTGAGAACAGAGCACTCTTCTACTCTACTGTGTTTCCTATTGGGACCCAACAGTGAGATTGCTCAGAACAAAAGAGCTGTTCTTCCTACGCAGACGGACCATATCCATTCAACTCTGATTAGGAAACTGACAAGAACAGTAGATCCTCTTCTCTCCAATACACTGTACCTGCTGGGAACAGACGCGATTGCTATTTGCACTGTGTATGGCATTGGGAGCACAATAGTGACTCATCTTACCAGAAAATAACTCTTGATCATAGGAACAGAAACTGCATGGGATTCAACTCCATTTAGGACTGGGAAAAAAACGCTAGCTCGCCTTACAAGAAACACACTCTGCTTTTGAGAAAAGAGCACTCTTCTACTCTACTGTGTTTCCTATAGGGCCAGAACATTGAGCTTGCTAGAAAAAAAGAACTGTGTTTCCTACACACACGGGCCATATCTAGTTCAACTCTGCTTAGGAAACTGACAAGAACAGTAGCTCCTCTTCTGTCCAATACACTGTACTTGCTGGGAACAGACGAGAGTGCTATTTGCACTGTGTATGGCAGTGGGAGCGCAATAGTGACTCTTCTTACCAGAAAACAACTCTTGCTCATAGGACCAGAAACTGCATGGGATTCAAATCCATTTAGGACTGGGAAACAAACGCTAGCTTGCCTTACAAGAAACACACTCTGCTTTTGAGAAAAGAGCACTCTTCTACTCTACTGTGTTTGCTATAGTGCCAGAATAGTGAGCTTGCTCAGAACTAAAGAACTGTGCTTCCTACACACACGGGCCACATCTAGTTCAACTCTGCTTAGGAAACTGACAAGAACAGTAGCTCCTCTTCAGTCGAATACACTGTACTTGCTGGGAGCAGACGCCAGTGCTATTTTCACTGTGTATGGCAATGGGAGCGAAATAGTGACTCTTCTTACAAGAAAACAACTCTTGCTCATAGGACAAAAAACTGCATGGGATTCAACTCCGTTTCAAACTGGGAAACAAACACTAGCTAGCCTTACAAGAAACACACTCTACTTTTGAGAAAAGAGCACTTTTCTACTCTACTGTGTTTCCTTTGGCGTCCATACAGTGAGCTTGCTCAGAACAAAAGAACTGTGCTTCCCATACAAACGGGCCATATCTAGTTCAACTCTGCTTAGGAAACGGACAAGAACAGTAGCTTCTTTTCAGTCAAATACACTGTACTTCTTGGGAACAGAAACGAGTGCTATTTGCACTGTGTATGGGAATTGGAGCGCAATAGTGACTCCTCTTACCAGAAACCAACTCTTGCTCGTAGGACCAAAAACTGCATGTGATTCAACTCCATTTAGGACTGGGAAACAAACGCTAGCTCCCCTTAGAAAAAACACACTCTGCTTTTGAGAAAAGAGCACTCTACTACTCTACTGTGTTTCCTAAAGGGCAGGAACAGTGACCTTGCTCAAAAAAAAGAACTGTGCTTCCTACACACAGGGGCCACATCTAGTTCAACTCTGGTTAGGTAACTGAGAAGAACAGTATCTCCTCTTCTTTCCATACAGTGTACTTGCTGGGAACAGACGCAAGTGCTATTTGCATGTGTATGGCTAAGGGAGAACAGTAGTGACTTTCCTAACCAGAAAACAACTCTTGCTCGTAGGACCAAAAAGTGCATGTGATTCAACTCTATTTAGGACTGGAAAACAAACGCTAGCTCCCCTTACAAGAAACACACTTTGCTTATGAGAAAAGAGCACTCTTCTACTCTACTGTGTTTCCTATAGGGCCAGAATAGTGAGCTTGCTCAGAACAGAAGAACAGTGCTTATTACACACGGGCCATATCTGGTTCAACTCTGCTTAGGAAACTGACAAGAACAGTAGATCCTCTTCAGTCCAATACACTGTACTTGCTGGGAGCAGACGCGAGTGCTATTTGCACTGTGTATGGCAATGGGAGTGCAGTAGTGTCTCTTCTTACCAGAAAACAACTCTTGCTTGTAGGACCAGAAACTGCATGTGATTCAACTCCATTTAGGACTGGCAAACAAACGCTAGCTCGCCTTACAAAAAACACACTCTGCTTTAGAGAAAAGAGCACTCTTCTACTATACTGTGTTTCCTATAGGGCCAGAACAGTGAGTTTGCTCAGAAAAAAAGAACTGTGCTTCCTACACACACCGTCCATATCTAGTTCAACTCTGCATAGGAAAGTGACAAGAACAGTAGCTCCTCTTCAGTTTAATACACTGTAATTGCTGAGAACAGACGCCAGTGCTATTTGCCCTGTGAATGACAATGGGAGCACAATAGTGACTCTTCTTACCAGAAAACAACTCTTGCACGTAGAACCAGAAACTGCATGGGATTCAAATCCATTTAGGACTGGGAAACAAACGCTAGCTAACCTTACAAGAAACACACTCTGCTTTTGAGAAAAGAGCACTCTTCTACTCTACTGCGTTTCCTATAGGGCCAGAATAGTGAGCTTGCTCAGAAATAAAGAACTGTGCTTCCTACACACACGGGACACATCTAGTTCAACTCTGCTTAGGAAACGGACAAGAACAGTAGCTCCTCTTAAGTCGAATACACTGTACTTGCTGGTAGCAGACGCGAGTGCTATTTTCACTGTGTATGGCAATGGGAGCACAATAGTGACTCTCCTTTCAAGAAAACAACTCTTGCTCATAGGACAAGAAACTGCATGGGATTCAACTCCGTTTTTGACTGGGAAACAAACACTAGCTAGCCTTACAAGAAACACACTCTACTTTTGAGAAAAGAGCACTTTTCTACTCTACTGTGTTTCCTTTGGCGTCCAAACAGTGAGCTTGCTCAGAACAAAAGAACTGTGCTTCCTACACACACGGGCCATATCTAGTTCAACTCTGCTTAGGAAACGGACAAGAACAGTAGCTTCTCTTCAGTCAAATACCCAGTAGTTCTTGGGAACAAACGTGAGTGCTATTTGCACTGTGTATGAAAATGGGAGCTCAAAAGTGACTCTTCTTACCAGAAAACAACTCTTGCTTGTAGGACAGGAAACTGCATGTGATTCAACGCCATTTAGGACTGGGAAACAAACGCTAGCTCGCCTTACAAGAAACACACTATGCTTTTGAGAAAAGAGCACTCTATTATTCTACTGTGTTTCCTATAGGGCCAGAACAGTGAGCTTGCTCAGAACAAAAGAACTGTGCTTCCTACACACACGGGCAACATCTAGTTCAACTGTGCTTAGGAAACTGATAAGAACAGTATCTCCTTTTCTTTCCAATACACTGTACTTGCTGGGAACAGACGCGAGTGCTATTTGCACTGTGTATGGCTAAGGGAGCACAATAGTGACTTTCCTAACCAGAAAACAACTCTTGCTCGTAGGACCAAAAACTGCATGTGAATCAACTCTATTTAGGACTGGGAAACAAACGCTAGCTACCCTTACAAGAAACACACTCTGCTTATGAGAAAAGAGCACTCTTCTACTCTACTGTGTTTCCTATAGGGCCAGAAGAGTGAGCTTGCTCAGAACAAAAGAACTGTGCTTCCTACACGCACGGGCCATATCTAGTTCAACTCTACTTAGGAAACTGACAAGAACAGTAGCTCCTCTTCTGTCCAATACACTGTACTTGCTGGGAACAGACGAGAGTGCTATTTGCACTGTGTATGGCACTGGGAGCGCAAGAGTGACGCTTCTTACCAGAAAACAACTCTTGCTGGTAGGACCAAAAACTGCTTGTGATTCAACTCCATTTTGGACTGGGAAACAAACGCTAGCTCGCCTTAGAAGAAACACTCTCTGCTTTTGAGAAGAGAGCACTCTTGTACTCTACTGTGTTTCCTATAGGGCCAGAACAGTGAGCTTGCTCAGAAAAAAAGAACTGTGCTTCCTACACACACGGGCCATATCTAGTTCAACTCTGCATAGGAAACTGACAAGAACAGTAGCTCCTCTTCAGTCCAATACACTGTACTTGCTGGGAGCAGACGCGAGTGCTGTTTGCACTGTGTATGACAATGGGAGCGCAATAGTGACTCTTCTTACCAGAAAACAAGTCTTGCTCGTAGGACAAGAAACTGCATGGGATTCAACTCCGTTTCTGACTGGGAAACAAACACTAGCTAGCCTTACAAGGAATACACTCTGCTTTTGAGAAAAGAGCACTCTTCTACTCTACTGTATTTCCTATAGGCCCAGAACACTGAGCTTGCTCAGAACAAAAGAACTGTGTTTCCTACACACACGGGCCATATCTAGTTCAACTCTGCTTAGGAAACTGACAAGAACAGTAGCTCCTCTTCTGTCCAATACACTGTACTTGCTGGGAACAGACGAGAGTGCTATTTGCACTGTGTATGGCTAAGGGAGCACAATAGTGACTCTTCTTACCAGAAAACAACTCTTGCTCGTAGGACCAGAAACTGCATGGGATTCAACTCCATTTAGGACTGGGAAACAAACGCTACCTCACCTTACAAGAAACACACTCTGCTCTTGAGAAAAGAGCACTCTTCTACTCTACTGGGTTTCCTATAGTGCCAGAAGAGTGAGCTTGCTCAGAACAAAGAACTCTGCTTCCTACACACACGGGCCATATCTAGTTCAACTCTGCTTAGGAAACTGACAATAACAGTAGCTCCTCTTCATTCTAATACAGTGTAATTGCTGGGAACAGACGCGAGTGCTATTTGCACTGTGTATGGCAATGGGAGCGCAATAGTGACTCTTCTTACCAGAAAACAACTCTTGCTTGTAGGATCAGAAACTGCAAGTGATTCAACTCCATTTCTGACTAGGAAACAATCACTAGCTAGCCTTACAAGAAACACTCTGCTTTTGAGAAAAGAGCACTCTTCTACTCTACTGTGTTTCCTAAGGGGTCCTAACAGTGAGCTTGCTCAGAATAAAAGAATTGTGCTTCCTACACACACGGGCTATATCTAGTTCAACTCTGCTTAGGAAACTGACAAGAACAGTAGCTCCTCTTCAGTCCAATACACTGTACTTGCTGGGAGCAGACGCGAGTGCTATTTTCACTGTGTATGGCAATGGGAGCACAATAGTGACTCTTCTTAACAGAAAACACTCTTGCTCGTAGGACAAGAAACTGCATGGGATTCAACTCCGTTTTTCTCTGGGAAACAAACACTAGCTAGCCTTACAAGAAACACACTCTGCTTTTGAGAAAAGAGCTCTCTTCTACTCTACTGTGTTTCCTATGGGGTCCGAACAGTGAGCTTGCTCAGAACAAAAGAACTGTGCTTCCTACACACACGGGCCATATCTAGTTCAACTCTGCTTAGGAAACTGACAAGAACAGTAGCTTCTCTTCAGTCAAATACACTGTACTTCTTGGGAACAAACGCGAGTGCTATTTGCACTGAGTATGGCAATGGGATCACGATAGTGACTCTTCTTTCCAGAAAACAACTCTTGCTCATAGGACCAGAAACGTCATGTGATTCAACTCCATTTAGGACTGGGAAACAAACGCTGGCTTGCCTTACAAGAAACACACTCTGCTTTTGAGAAAAGAGCACTCTTCTACTCTACTGTGTTTCCTATGGGGTCAGAACAATGAGCTTGCTCAGAACAAAAGAACTCTGCTTCCTACACACACGGATCATATCTAGTTCAACTCTGCTTAGGAAACTGACAAGAACAGTAGATCCTCTTCAGTCCAATCTACTGTACTTTCTGGGAGCAGACGCGAGTGCTACTTGCACTGTGTATGGCAATGGGAGCGCTATAGTGACTCTTCTTACCACAAAACAACTCTTGCTCGTAGGACCAGAAATTGCTGGGATTAAACTCTGTTTCTGACTGGGAAACAAACACTAGCTAGCCTTCCAAGAAACACACTCTGCTTTTGAGAAATGAGCACTCTTCTACTCTACTGTGTTCCCTATTGGGACCTTACAGTGAGATTACTCAGAACAAAAGAGCTGTTCTTCCTAAACAGACGGGCCATATCCATTCAACTCTGCTTAGGAAACTGACAAGAACATTAGCTCCTCTTCTGTCAAATACACTGTACTTGCTGGGAACAGACGCGATTGCTATTTGTACTGTGTATGGCATCAGGAGCACAATAGTGACTCTTCTTACCAGAAAACAACTCTTGCTCGTAGGACAAGAAACTGTATGGGATTCAACTCCGTTTTTGAGTGGGAAACAAACACTAGCTAGCCTTACAAGAAACACACTCTACTTTTGAGAAAAGAGCACTTTTCTACTCTACTGTGTTTCCTTTGGCGTCCAAACAGTGAGCTTGCTCAGAACAAAAGAATTGTGCTTCCTACACACACGGGCCACATCTAGTTCAACTCTGCTTAGGAAACTGACAAGAACAGTAGCTCCTCTTCAGTCGAATACACTGTACTTGCTGGGAACAGACGCGAGTGCTATTTTCACTGTGTATGGCAAAGGGAGCACAATAGTGACTCTTCTTACAAGAAAAAAACTCTTGCTCGTAGGACAAGAAACTGCATGGGATTCAACTCCGTTTTTGACTGGGAAACAAACACTAGCTAGCCTTACAAGAAACACACTCTACTTTTGAGAAAAGAGCACTTTTCTACTCTACTGTGTTTCCTTTGGCGTCCAAACAGTGAGCTTGCTCAGAACAAAAGAACTGTGCTTCCTACACACACGGGCCATATCTAGTTCAACTCTGCTTAGGAAACAGACAAGAACAGTAGCTCCTCTTCTGTCCAATACACTGTACTTGCTGGGAACAGACGCGAGTGCTATTTGCACTGTGTATGGCAATTGGAGCACAATAGTGACGCTTCTTACCAGAAAACAACTCTTGCTGGTAGGACCAAAAACTGCTTGTGATTCAACTCCATTTAGGACTGGGAAACAAACGCTAGCTCGCCTAAGAAGAAACACTCTCTGCTTTTGAGAAAAGAGCACTCTACTACTCTACTGTGTTTCCTATAGGGCCAGAACAGTGAGCTTGCTCAGAACAAAAGAACTGTGCTTCCTACGCACACGGGCCATATCTAGTTCAACTCTGCTTAGGAAACTGACAAGAACAGTATCTCCTCTTCTTTCCAATACACTGTACTTGCTGGGAACAGACGCGAGTGCTATTTGCACAGTGTATGGCAAAGGGAGCACAATGGTGACTTTCCTAACCAGAAAACAAGTCTTGCTCGTAGGACCATAAAGTGCATGTGATTCAACTCTATTTAGGACTGGGAAACAAACGCTAGCTCCCCTTTTAAGAAACATACTCTGCTTTTGAGAAAAGAGCACTCTTCTACTCTACTGTGTTTCCTAAGGGGTCCTAACAGTGAGCTTGCTCAGAATAAAAGAACTGTGCTTCCTACACACACGGGCTATATCTAGTTCAACTCTGCTTAGGAAACTGACAAGAACAGTAGCTCCTCTTCAGTCCAATACACTGTACTTGCTGGGAGCAGACGCGAGTGCTATTTTCACTGTGTATGACAATGGGAGCGCAATAGTGACTCTTCTTAACAGAAAAAACTCTTGCTCGTAGGACAAGAAACTGCATGGGATTCAACTCCGTTTCTCTCTGGGAAACAAACACTAGCTAGCCTTACAAGAAACACACTCTGCTTTTGAGAAAAGAGAACTCTTCTACTCTACTGTGTTTCCTATGGGGTCCGAACAGTGAGCTTGCTCAGAACAAAAGAACTGTGCTTCCTACACACACGGGCCATATCTAGTTCAACTCTGCTTAGGAAACTGACAAGAACAGTAGCTTCTCTTCAGTCAAATACACTGTACTTCTTGGGAACAAACGCGAGTGCTATTTGCACTGAGTATGGCAATGGGAGCATGATAGTGACTCTTCTTTCCAGAAAACAACTCTTGCTCATAGGACCAGAAACTTCATGTGATTCAACTCCATTTAGGACTGGGAAACAAACGCTGGCTTGCCTTACAAGAAACACACTCTGCTTTTGAGAAAAGAGCACTCTTCTACTCTACTGTGTTTCCTATGGGGTCAGAAAAATGAGCTTGCTCAGAACAAAAGAACTGTGTTCCTACACACACGGGCCATATCTAGTTCAACTCTGCTTAGTAAACTGACAAGAACAGTAGCTCCTCTTCAGTCCAATACACTGTACTTGCTGGGAGCAGACGCGAGTGCTATTTGCACTGTGTATGGCAATGGGAGCGCAATAGTGTCTTTCCTTACCAGAAAACAACTCTTACTCCTAGGACCAGAAACTGCATGTGATTCAACTCCATTTAGGACTGGGAAACAAACGCTAGCTTGCCTTAGAAGAAACACACTCTGCTTTTGAGAAAGGGGCACTCATCTACTCTATTGTGTTTCCTATAGGGCCAGAATAGTGAGCTTTCTCAGAACAAAAGAACTGTGCTTCCTACACACATGGATCATATCTAGTTCAACTCTGCTTAGGAAACTGACAAGAACAGTAGATCCTCTTCAGTCCAATGCACTGTACTTTCTGGGAGCAGACGCGAGTGCTACTTGCACTGTGTATGGCAATGGGAGCGCTATAGTGACTCTTCTTACCACAAAACAACTCTTGCTCATAGGACCAGAAATTGCATGGGATTCAACTCTGTTTCTGACAGGGAAACAAACACTAGCTAGCCTTCCAAGTAACACACTCTGCTTTTGAGAAAAGAGCACTCTTCTACTCTACTGTGTTCCCTATTGGGACCGAACAGTGAGATTGCTCAGAACAAAAGAGCTGTTCTTCCTAAACAGACGGGCCATATCTATTCAACTCTGCTTAGGAAACTGACAAGAACATTAGCTCCTCTTCTGTCCAATACACTGTACTTGGTGGGAACAGACGCGATTGCTATTTGTACTGTGTATGGCATCAGGAGCACAATAGTGACTCTCTTACCAGAAAACAACTCTTGCTCGTAGGACCAGAAACTGCATGGGATTCAACTCCATTTAGGACTGGGAAACAAACGCTAGCTCGCCTTACAAGAAACACACTCTGCTTTTGAGAAAAGAGCAGTCTTCTAATCTAATGTGTTTCCTATAGGGCCAGAACAGTGAGCTTGCTCAGAACAAAAGAACTGTGCTTCCTACACACACGGGCCACATCTAGTTCAACTCTGCTTAGGAAACTGACAAGAACAGTAGCTCCTCTTCAGTCGAATACACTGTACTTGCTGGGAGCAGATGCGAGTGCTATTTTCACTGTGTATGGCAAAGGGAGCGCAATAGTGACTCTTCTTACAAGAAAACAAATCTTGCTCGTAGGACAAGAAACTGCAGGGGATTCAACTCCGTTTTTGACTGGGAAACAAACACTAGTTAGCCTTACAAGAAACACACTCTACTTTTGAGAAAAGAGCACTCTTCTACTCTACTGTGTTTCCTATAGGCCCAGAAGACTGAGCTTGCTCAGAACAAAAGAACTGTGTTTCCTACACACACGGGCCATATCTAGTTCAACTCTGCTTAGGAAACTGACAAGAACAGTAGCTCCTCTTCTGTCCAATACACTGTACTTGCTGGGAACAGACGAGAGTGCTATTTGCACTGTGTATGGCTAAGGGAGCACAATAGTGACTCTTCTTACCAGAAAACAACTCTTGCTCGTAGGACCAGAAACTGCATGGGATTCAACTCCATTTAGGACTGGGAAACAAACGCTACCTCACCTTACAAGAAACACACTCTGCTTTTGAGAAAAGAGCACTCTTCTACTCTACTGGGTTTCTTATAGTGCCAGATGAGTGAGCTTGCTCAGAACAAAAGAACTCTGCTTCCTACACACACGGGCCATATCGGTTCAACTCTGCTTAGGAAACTGACAAGAACAGTAGCTCTACTTCATTCTAATACAGTGTAATTGCTGGGAACAGACGCGAGTGCTATTTGCACTGTGTATGGCAATGGGAGCACAATAGTGACTCTTCTTACCAGAAAACAACTCTTGCTTGTAGGACAGAAACTGCAAGTGATTCAACTCCATTTCTGTCTAGGAAACAAGCACTAGCTAGCCTTACAAGAAACACACTCTGCTTTTGAGAAAAGAGCACTCTTCTACTCTACTGTGTTTCCTAAGGGGTCCTAACAGTGAGCTTTCTCAGAATAAAAGAACTGTGCTACCTACACACAGGGGCTATATCTAGTTCAACTTTGCTTAGGAAACTGCCAAGAACAGTAGCTCCTCTTCAGTCCAATACACTGTACTTGCTGGGAGCAGACGCGAGTGCTATTTTCACTGTGTATGGCAATGGGAGCACAATAGTGACTCTTCTTAACAGAAAAAACTCTTGCTCGTAGGACAAGAAACTGCATGGGATTCAACTCCGTTTAGGACTGGGAAACAAACGCTAGCTTGCCTTACAAGAAACACACTCTGCTTTTGAGAAAAGAGCACTCTTCTACTCTACTGTGTTTCCTATGGGGTCAGAACAATGAGCTTGCTCAGAACAAAAGAACTGTGTTCCTACACACACGGGCCATATCTAGTTCAACTCTGCTTCAGAAACTGACAAGAACAGTAGCTCCTCTTCAGTCCAATACACTGTACTTGCTGGGAGCAGACGCGAGTGCTATTTGCACTGTGTATGGTAATGGGAGCGCAATAGTGTCTTTCCTTACCAGAAAACAACTCTTACTCCTAGGACCAGAAACTGCATGTGATTCAACTCCATTTAGGACTGGGAAACAAACGCTAGCTTGCCTTAGAAGAAACACACTCTGCTTTTGAGAAAAAAGCAGTCTTCTACTCTACTGTTTTTCATGAGGGGTCCGAACAGTGGGCTTGCTCAGAACAAAAGAACTGTGCTTCCTACACACACGGGTCATATCTAGTTCAACTTTGCTTAGGAAACTGACAAGAACAGTATCTCCTCTTATTTCCAGTACACTGAACAGACGCGAGTGCTATTCGCACTGTGTATGGCTAAGGGAGCGCAATAGTGACTTTCCTTACCAGAAAACAACTCTTGCTCGTAGGACCAGAAACTGCATGGGATTAAACTCCATTTAGGACTGGGAAGCAAACTCTAGCTAGCCTTACAAGAAACACACTCTGCTTTTGAGAAAAGAGCACTCTTCTAATCTACTGTGTTTCCTATAGGGCCAGAAGCGTGAGCTTGCTCAGAACAAAAGAACTGTATTTCCTACACACACGGGCCATATCTACTTCAACTCTGCTTAGGAAACTGACAAGAACAGTAGCTCCTCTTCATTCTATTACACTGTAATTGTTGGGAACAGATGCGAGTGCTATTTGCACTGTGTATGGCAATGGGAGCGCAATAGTGACTCTTCTTACCAGAAAACAACTCTTGCTTGTAGGACAGAAACTGCAAGTGATTCAACTCCATTTCTGACTAGGAAACAAACACTAGCTAGCCTTTCAAGAAACACACTCTGCTTTTGAGAAAAGAGCACTCTTCTACTCTACTGTGTTTCCTATGGGGTCCTAACAGTGAGCTTGCTCAGAATAAAAGAACTGTGCTTCCTACACACACGGGCTATATCTAGTTCAACTCTGCTTAGGAAACTGACAAGAACAGTAGCTCCTCTTCAGTCCAATACACTGTACTTGCTGGGAGCAGACGCGAGTGCCATTTTCACTGTGTATGGCAATGGGAGCGCAACAGTGACTCTTCTTACCAGAAAAAACTCTTGCTCATAGGACAAGTAACTGCAGGGGATTCAACTCCGTTTCTGACTGGGAAACAAACACTAGCTAGCCTTACAAGAAACACACTCTGCTTTTGAGAAAAGAGCACTCTTCTACTCTACTGTGTTTCCTATATGGTCCGAACAGTGAGCTTGCTCAGAACAAAAGAACTGTGCTTCCTACACACATGGGCCATATCTAGTTCAACTCTGCTTAATAAACTGACAAGAACAGTAGCTTCTCTTCAGTCAAATAAAATGTACTTCTTGGGAACAAACGCGAGTGCTATTTGCACTGAGTATGGCAATGGGAGCACGATAGTGACTCTTCTTTCCAGAAAACATCTCTTGCTCATAGGACCAGAAACTTCATGTGATTCAACTCCATTTAGGACTGGGAAACAAACGCTAGCTCGCCTTACAGAAACACACTCTGCTTTTGAGAAAAGAGCACTCTTCTACTCTACTGTGTTTCCTATGGGGTCAGAACAATGAGCTTGCTCAGAACAAAAGAACTGTGTTCCTACACACACGGGCAATATCTAGTTCAACTCTGCTTAGGAAACTGACAAGAACAGTAGCTCCTCTTCAGTCCAATACACTGTACTTGCTGGGAGCAGACGCAAGTGCTATTTGCACTGTGTACGCAAGGGGAGCGCAATAGTGTCTTTCCTTACCAGAAAACAACTCTTACTCCTAGGACCAGAAACTGCATGTGATTCAACTTCATTTAGGACTGGGAAACAAACGCTAGCTCGCCTTAGAAGAAACACACTCTGCTTTTGAGAAAGGGGCACTCATCTACTCTATTGTGTTTCCTATAGGGCCAGAATAGTGAGCTTTCTCAGAACAAAAGAACTGTGCTTCCTACACACACAGATCATATCTAGTTCAACTCTGCATAGGAAACTGACAAGAACAGTAGATCCTCTTCAGTCCAATGCACTGTACTTTCTGGGAGCAGACGCGAGTGCTACTTGCACTGTGTATGGCAATGGGAGCGCTATAGTGACTCTTCTTACCACAAAACAACTCTTGCTCGTAGGACCAGAAATTGCATGGGATTCAACTCTGTTTCTGACAGGGAAACAAACACTAGCTAGCCTTCCAAGAAACACACTCTGCTTTTGAGAAAAGAGCACTCTTCTACTCTACTGTGTTCCCTATTGGGACTGAACAGTGAGATTGCTCAGAACAAAAGAGCTGTTCTTCCTAAACAGACAGGCCATATCCATTCAACTCTGCTTAGGAAACTGACAAGAACATTAGCTCCTCTTCTGTCAAATACACTGTATTGCTGGGAACAGACGCGATTGCTATTTGTACTGTGTATGGCATCAGGAGCACAATAGTGACTCTTCTTACCAGAAAACAACTCTTGCTCGTAGGACAAGAAACTGTATGGGATTCAACTCCGTTTTTGACTGGGAAACAAACACTAGCTAGCCTTACAAGAAACACACTCTAGTTTTGACAAAAGAGCACTTTTCTACTCTACTGTGTTTCCTTTGGCGTCCAAACAGTGAGCTTGCTCAGAACAAAAGAATTGTGCTTCCTACACACACGGGCCACATCTAGTTCAACTCTGCTTAGGAAACTGACAAGAACAGTAGCTCCTCTTCAGTCGAATACACTGTACTTGCTGGGAACAGACGCGAGTGCTATTTTCACTGTGTATGGCAAAGGGAGCACAATAGTGACTCTTCTTACAAGAAAAAAACTCTTGCTCGTAGGACAAGAAACTGCATGGGATTCAACTCCGTTTTTGACTGGGAAACAAACACTAGCTAGCCTTACAAGAAACACACTCTACTTTTGAGAAAAGAGCACTTTTCTACTCTACTGTGTTTCCTTTGGCGTCCAAACAGTGAGCTTGCTCAGAACAAAAGAACTGTGCTTCCTACACACACGGGCCATATCTAGTTCAACTCTGCTTAGGAAACAGACAAGAACAGTAGCTCCTCTTCTGTCCAATACACTGTACTTGCTGGGAACAGACGCGAGTGCTATTTGCACTGTGTATGGCAATTGGAGCACAATAGTGACGCTTCTTACCAGAAAACAACTCTTGCTGGTAGGACCAAAAACTGCTTGTGATTCAACTCCATTTAGGACTGGGAAACAAACGCTAGCTCGCCTAAGAAGAAACACTCTCTGCTTTTGAGAAAAGAGCACTCTACTACTCTACTGTGTTTCCTATAGGGCCAGAACAGTGAGCTTGCTCAGAACAAAAGAACTGTGCTTCCTACGCACACGGGCCATATCTAGTTCAACTCTGCTTAGGAAACTGACAAGAACAGTATCTCCTCTTCTTTCCAATACACTGTACTTGCTGGGAACAGACGCGAGTGCTATTTGCACTGTGTATGGCAAAGGGAGCACAATGGTGACTTTCCTAACCAGAAAACAAGTCTTGCTCGTAGGACCATAAAGTGCATGTGATTCAACTCTATTTAGGACTGGGAAACAAACGCTAGCTCCCCTTTTAAGAAACATACTCTGCTTTTGAGAAAAGAGCACTCTTCTACTCTACTGTGTTTCCTAAGGGGTCCTAACAGTGAGCTTGCTCAGAATAAAAGAACTGTGCTTCCTACACACACGGGCTATATCTAGTTCAACTCTGCTTAGGAAACTGACAAGAACAGTAGCTCCTCTTCAGTCCAATACACTGTACTTGCTGGGAGCAGACGCGAGTGCTATTTTCACTGTGTATGACAATGGGAGCGCAATAGTGACTCTTCTTAACAGAAAAAACTCTTGCTCGTAGGACAAGAAACTGCATGGGATTCAACTCCGTTTCTCTCTGGGAAACAAACACTAGCTAGCCTTACAAGAAACACACTCTGCTTTTGAGAAAAGAGAACTCTTCTACTCTACTGTGTTTCCTATGGGGTCCGAACAGTGAGCTTGCTCAGAACAAAAGAACTGTGCTTCCTACACACACGGGCCATATCTAGTTCAACTCTGCTTAGGAAACTGACAAGAACAGTAGCTTCTCTTCAGTCAAATACACTGTACTTCTTGGGAACAAACGCGAGTGCTATTTGCACTGAGTATGGCAATGGGAGCATGATAGAGACTCTTCTTTCCAGAAAACAACTCTTGCTCATAGGACCAGAAACTTCATGTGATTCAACTCCATTTAGGACTGGGAAACAAACGCTGGCTTGCCTTACAAAAAACACACTCTGCTTTTGAGAAAAGAGCACTCTTCTACTCTACTGTGTTTCCTATGGGGTCAGAAAAATGAGCTTGCTCAGAACAAAAGAACTGTGTTCCTACACACACGGGCCATATCTAGTTCAACTCTGCTTAGTAAACTGACAAGAACAGTAGCTCCTCTTCAGTCCAATACACTGTACTTGCTGGGAGCAGACGCGAGTGCTATTTGCACTGTGTATGGCAATGGGAGCGCAATAGTGTCTTTCCTTACCAGAAAACAACTCTTACTCCTAGGACCAGAAACTGCATGTGATTCAACTCCATTTAGGACTGGGAAACAAACGCTAGCTTGCCTTAGAAGAAACACACTCTGCTTTTGAGAAAGGGGCACTCATCTACTCTATTGTGTTTCCTATAGGGCCAGAATAGTGAGCTTTCTCAGAACAAAAGAACTGTGCTTCCTACACACACGGATCATATCTAGTTCAACTCTGCTTAGGAAACTGACAAGAACAGTAGATCCTCTTCAGTCCAATGCACTGTACTTTCTGGGAGCAGACGCGAGTGCTACTTGCACTGTGTATGGCAATGGGAGCGCTATAGTGACTCTTCTTACCACAAAACAACTCTTGCTCATAGGACCAGAAATTGCATGGGATTCAACTCTGTTTCTGACAGGGAAACAAACACTAGCTAGCCTTCCAAGTAACACACTCTGCTTTTGAGAAAAGAGCACTCTTCTACTCTACTGTGTTCCCTATTGGGACCGAACAGTGAGATTGCTCAGAACAAAAGAGCTGTTCTTCCTAAACAGACGGGCCATATCCATTCAACTCTGCTTAGGAAACTGACAAGAACATTAGCTCCTCTTCTGTCCAATACACTGTACTTGGTGGGAACAGACGCGATTGCTATTTGTACTGTGTATGGCATCAGGAGCACAATAGTGACTCTCTTACCAGAAAACAACTCTTGCTCGTAGGACCAGAAACTGCATGGGATTCAACTCCATTTAGGACTGGGAAACAAACGCTAGCTCGCCTTACAAGAAACACACTCTGCTTTTGAGAAAAGAGCAGTCTTCTAATCTAATGTGTTTCCTATAGGGCCAGAACAGTGAGCTTGCTCAGAACAAAAGAACTGTGCTTCCTACACACACGGGCCACATCTAGTTCAACTCTGCTTAGGAAACTGACAAGAACAGTAGCTCCTCTTCAGTCGAATACACTGTACTTGCTGGGAGCAGATGCGAGTGCTATTTTCACTGTGTATGGCAAAGGGAGCGCAATAGTGACTCTTCTTACAAGAAAACAAATCTTGCTCGTAGGACAAGAAACTGCAGGGGATTCAACTCCGTTTTTGACTGGGAAACAAACACTAGTTAGCCTTACAAGAAACACACTCTACTTTTGAGAAAAGAGCACTCTTCTACTCTACTGTGTTTCCTATAGGCCCAGAAGACTGAGCTTGCTCAGAACAAAAGAACTGTGTTTCCTACACACACGGGCCATATCTAGTTCAACTCTGCTTAGGAAACTGACAAGAACAGTAGCTCCTCTTCTGTCCAATACACTGTACTTGCTGGGAACAGACGAGAGTGCTATTTGCACTGTGTATGGCTAAGGGAGCACAATAGTGACTCTTCTTACCAGAAAACAACTCTTGCTCGTAGGACCAGAAACTGCATGGGATTCAACTCCATTTAGGACTGGGAAACAAACGCTACCTCACCTTACAAGAAACACACTCTGCTTTTGAGAAAAGAGCACTCTTCTACTCTACTGGGTTTCTTATAGTGCCAGATGAGTGAGCTTGCTCAGAACAAAAGAACTCTGCTTCCTACACACACGGGCCATATCGGTTCAAATCTGCTTAGGAAACTGACAAGAACAGTAGCTCTACTTCATTCTAATACATTGTAATTGCTGGGAACAGACGCGAGTGCTATTTGCACTGTGTATGGCAATGGGAGCACAATAGTGACTCTTCTTACCAGAAAACAACTCTTGCTTGTAGGACAGAAACTGCAAGTGATTCAACTCCATTTCTGTCTAGGAAACAAGCACTAGCTAGCCTTACAAGAAACACACTCTGCTTTTGAGAAAAGAGCACTCTTCTACTCTACTGTGTTTCCTAAGGGGTCCTAACAGTGAGCTTTCTCAGAATAAAAGAACTGTGCTACCTACACACAGGGGCTATATCTAGTTCAACTTTGCTTAGGAAACTGCCAAGAACAGTAGCTCCTCTTCAGTCCAATACACTGTACTTGCTGGGAGCAGACGCGAGTGCTATTTTCACTGTGTATGGCAATGGGAGCACAATAGTGACTCTTCTTAACAGAAAAAACTCTTGCTCGTAGGACAAGAAACTGCATGGGATTCAACTCCGTTTAGGACTGGGAAACAAACGCTAGCTTGCCTTACAAGAAACACACTCTGCTTTTGAGAAAAGAGCACTCTTCTACTCTACTGTGTTTCCTATGGGGTCAGAACAATGAGCTTGCTCAGAACAAAAGAACTGTGTTCCTACACACACGGGCCATATCTAGTTCAACTCTGCTTCAGAAACTGACAAGAACAGTAGCTCCTCTTCAGTCCAATACACTGTACTTGCTGGGAGCAGACGCGAGTGCTATTTGCACTGTGTATGGTAATGGGAGCGCAATAGTGTCTTTCCTTACCAGAAAACAACTCTTACTCCTAGGACCAGAAACTGCATGTGATTCAACTCCATTTAGGACTGGGAAACAAACGCTAGCTTGCCTTAGAAGAAACACACTCTGCTTTTGAGAAAAAAGCAGTCTTCTACTCTACTGTTTTTCATGAGGGGTCCGAACAGTGGGCTTGCTCAGAACAAAAGAACTGTGCTTCCTACACACACGGGTCATATCTAGTTCAACTTTGCTTAGGAAACTGACAAGAACAGTATCTCCTCTTATTTCCAGTACACTGAACAGACGCGAGTGCTATTCGCACTGTGTATGGCTAAGGGAGCGCAATAGTGACTTTCCTTACCAGAAAACAACTCTTGCTCGTAGGACCAGAAACTGCATGGGATTAAACTCCATTTAGGACTGGGAAGCAAACTCTAGCTAGCCTTACAAGAAACACACTCTGCTTTTGAGAAAAGAGCACTCTTCTAATCTACTGTGTTTCCTATAGGGCCAGAAGCGTGAGCTTGCTCAGAACAAAAGAACTGTATTTCCTACACACACGGGCCATATCTACTTCAACTCTGCTTAGGAAACTGACAAGAACAGTAGCTCCTCTTCATTCTATTACACTGTAATTGTTGGGAACAGATGCGAGTGCTATTTGCACTGTGTATGGCAATGGGAGCGCAATAGTGACTCTTCTTACCAGAAAACAACTCTTGCTTGTAGGAACAGAAACTGCAAGTGATTCAACTCCATTTCTGACTAGGAAACAAACACTAGCTAGCCTTACAAGAAACACACTCTGCTTTTGAGAAAAGAGCACTCTTCTACTCTACTGTGTTTCCTATGGGGTCCTAACAGTGAGCTTGCTCAGAATAAAAGAACTGTGCTTCCTACACACACGGGCTATATCTAGTTCAACTCTGCTTAGGAAACTGACAAGAACAGTAGCTCCTCTTCAGTCCAATACACTGTACTTGCTGGGAGCAGACGCGAGTGCCATTTTCACTGTGTATGGCAATGGGAGCGCAACAGTGACTCTTCTTACCAGAAAAAACTCTTGCTCGTAGGACAAGTAACTGCAGGGGATTCAACTCCGTTTCTGACTGGGAAACAAACACTAGCTAGCCTTACAAGAAACACACTCTGCTTTTGAGAAAAGAGCACTCTTCTACTCTACTGTGTTTCCTATATGGTCCGAACAGTGAGCTTGCTCAGAACAAAAGAACTGTGCTTCCTACACACATGGGCCATATCTAGTTCAACTCTGCTTAATAAACTGACAAGAACAGTAGCTTCTCTTCAGTCAAATAAAATGTACTTCTTGGGAACAAACGCGAGTGCTATTTGCACTGAGTATGGCAATGGGAGCACGATAGTGACTCTTCTTTCCAGAAAACATCTCTTGCTCATAGGACCAGAAACTTCATGTGATTCAACTCCATTTAGGACTGGGAAACAAACGCTAGCTCGCCTTACAAGAAACACACTCTGCTTTTGAGAAAAGAGCACTCTTCTACTCTACTGTGTTTCCTATGGGGTCAGAACAATGAGCTTGCTCAGAACAAAAGAACTGTGTTCCTACACACACGGGCAATATCTAGTTCAACTCTGCTTAGGAAACTGACAAGAACAGTAGCTCCTCTTCAGTCCAATACACTGTACTTGCTGGGAGCAGACGCAAGTGCTATTTGCACTGTGTACGCAAGGGGAGCGCAATAGTGTCTTTCCTTACCAGAAAACAACTCTTACTCCTAGGACCAGAAACTGCATGTGATTCAACTCCATTTAGGACTGGGAAACAAACGCTAGCTCGCCTTAGAAGAAACACACTCTGCTTTTGAGAAAGGGGCACTCATCTACTCTATTGTGTTTCCTATAGGGCCAGAATAGTGAGCTTTCTCAGAACAAAAGAACTGTGCTTCCTACACACACAGATCATATCTAGTTCAACTCTGCTTAGGAAACTGACAAGAACAGTAGATCCTCTTCAGTCCAATGCACTGTACTTTCTGGGAGCAGACGCGAGTGCTACTTGCACTGTGTATGGCAATGGGAGCGCTATAGTGACTCTTCTTACCACAAAACAACTCTTGCTCGTAGGACCAGAAATTGCATGGGATTCAACTCTGTTTCTGACTGGGAAACAAACACTAGCTAGCCTTCCAAGAAACACACTCTGCTTTTGAGAAAAGAGCACTCTTCTACTCTACTGTGTTCCCTATTGGGACTGAACAGTGAGATTGCTCAGAACAAAAGAGCTGTTCTTCCTAAACAGACGGGCCATATCCATTCAACTCTGCTTAGGAAACTGACAAGAACATTAGCTCCTCTTCTGTCCAATACACTGTACTTGCTGGGAACAGACGCGATTGCTATTTGTACTGTGTATGGCATCAGGAGCACAATAGTGACTCTTCTTACCAGAAAACAACTCTTGCTCATAGGACCAGAAACTGCATGGGATTCAACTCCATTTAGGACTGGGAAACAAACGCTAGCTCGCCTTACAAGAAACACACTCTGCTTTTGAGAAAAGAGCAGTCTTCTAATCTACTGTGTTTCCTATAGGGCCAGAACAGTGAGCTTGCTCAGAACAAAAGAACTGTGCTTCCTACACACACGGGCCACATCTAGTTCAACTCTGCTTAGGAAACTGACAAGAACAGTAGCTCCTCTTAAGTTGAATACACTGTACTTGCTGGGAGCAGACGCGAGTGCTATTTTCACTGTGTATGGCAAAGGGAGCGCAATAGTGACTCTTCTTACAATAAAACAACTCTTGCTCGTAGGACAAGAAACTGCAGGGGATTCAACTCCGTTTTTGACTGGGAAACAAACACTAGCTAGCCTTACAAGAAACACACTCTACTTTTGAGAAAAGAGCACTTTTCTACTCTACTGTGTTTCCTTTGGCGTCCAAACAGTGAGCTTGCTCAGAACAAAAGAACTGTGCTTCCTACACACACGGGCCATATCTAGTTCAACTCTGCTTAGGAAACGGACAAGAACAGTAGCTTCTCTTCAGTCAAATACCCAGTACTTCTTGGGAACAAACGCGAGTGCTATTTGCACTGTGTATGAAAATGGGAGCTCAAAAGTGACTCTTCTTACCAGAAAACAACTTTTGCTCATAGGACCAGAAACTGCATGGGATTCAACTCCATTTAGGACTGGGAAACAAACGCTAGCTTGCCTTAGAAGAAACACACTCTGCTTTTGAGAAAAAAGCAGTCTTCTACTCTACTGTTTTTCATGAGGGGTCCGAACAGTGGGCTTGCTCAGAACAAAAGAACTGTGCTTCCTACACACACGGGTCATATCTAGTTCAACTTTGCTTAGGAAACTGACAAGAACAGTATCTCCTCTTATTTCCAGTACACTGAACAGACGCGAGTGCTATTCGCACTGTGTATGGCTAAGGGAGCGCAATAGTGACTTTCCTTACCAGAAAACAACTCTTGCTCGTAGGACCAGAAACTGCATGGGATTAAACTCCATTTAGGACTGGGAAGCAAACTCTAGCTAGCCTTACAAGAAACACACTCTGCTTTTGAGAAAAGAGCACTCTTCTAATCTACTGTGTTTCCTATAGGGCCAGAAGCGTGAGCTTGCTCAGAACAAAAGAACTGTATTTCCTACACACACGGGCCATATCTACTTCAACTCTGCTTAGGAAACTGACAAGAACAGTAGCTCCTCTTCATTCTATTACACTGTAATTGTTGGGAACAGATGCGAGTGCTATTTGCACTGTGTATGGCAATGGGAGCGCAATAGTGACTCTTCTTACCAGAAAACAACTCTTGCTTGTAGGAACAGAAACTGCAAGTGATTCAACTCCATTTCTGACTAGGAAACAAACACTAGCTAGCCTTACAAGAAACACACTCTGCTTTTGAGAAAAGAGCACTCTTCTACTCTACTGTGTTTCCTATGGGGTCCTAACAGTGAGCTTGCTCAGAATAAAAGAACTGTGCTTCCTACACACACGGGCTATATCTAGTTCAACTCTGCTTAGGAAACTGACAAGAACAGTAGCTCCTCTTCAGTCCAATACACTGTACTTGCTGGGAGCAGACGCGAGTGCCATTTTCACTGTGTATGGCAATGGGAGCGCAACAGTGACTCTTCTTACCAGAAAAAACTCTTGCTCGTAGGACAAGTAACTGCAGGGGATTCAACTCCGTTTCTGACTGGGAAACAAACACTAGCTAGCCTTACAAGAAACACACTCTGCTTTTGAGAAAAGAGCACTCTTCTACTCTACTGTGTTTCCTATATGGTCCGAACAGTGAGCTTGCTCAGAACAAAAGAACTGTGCTTCCTACACACATGGGCCATATCTAGTTCAACTCTGCTTAATAAACTGACAAGAACAGTAGCTTCTCTTCAGTCAAATAAAATGTACTTCTTGGGAACAAACGCGAGTGCTATTTGCACTGAGTATGGCAATGGGAGCACGATAGTGACTCTTCTTTCCAGAAAACATCTCTTGCTCATAGGACCAGAAACTTCATGTGATTCAACTCCATTTAGGACTGGGAAACAAACGCTAGCTCGCCTTACAAGAAACACACTCTGCTTTTGAGAAAAGAGCACTCTTCTACTCTACTGTGTTTCCTATGGGGTCAGAACAATGAGCTTGCTCAGAACAAAAGAACTGTGTTCCTACACACACGGGCAATATCTAGTTCAACTCTGCTTAGGAAACTGACAAGAACAGTAGCTCCTCTTCAGTCCAATACACTGTACTTGCTGGGAGCAGACGCAAGTGCTATTTGCACTGTGTACGCAAGGGGAGCGCAATAGTGTCTTTCCTTACCAGAAAACAACTCTTACTCCTAGGACCAGAAACTGCATGTGATTCAACTCCATTTAGGACTGGGAAACAAACGCTAGCTCGCCTTAGAAGAAACACACTCTGCTTTTGAGAAAGGGGCACTCATCTACTCTATTGTGTTTCCTATAGGGCCAGAATAGTGAGCTTTCTCAGAACAAAAGAACTGTGCTTCCTACACACACAGATCATATCTAGTTCAACTCTGCTTAGGAAACTGACAAGAACAGTAGATCCTCTTCAGTCCAATGCACTGTACTTTCTGGGAGCAGACGCGAGTGCTACTTGCACTGTGTATGGCAATGGGAGCGCTATAGTGACTCTTCTTACCACAAAACAACTCTTGCTCGTAGGACCAGAAATTGCATGGGATTCAACTCTGTTTCTGACTGGGAAACAAACACTAGCTAGCCTTCCAAGAAACACACTCTGCTTTTGAGAAAAGAGCACTCTTCTACTCTACTGTGTTCCCTATTTGGACTGAACAGTGAGATTGCTCAGAACAAAAGAGCTGTTCTTCCTAAACAGACGGGCCATATCCATTCAACTCTGCTTAGGAAACTGACAAGAACATTAGCTCCTCTTCTGTCCAATACACTGTACTTGCTGGGAACAGACGCGATTGCTATTTGTACTGTGTATGGCATCAGGAGCACAATAGTGACTCTTCTTACCAGAAAACAACTCTTGCTCATAGGACCAGAAACTGCATGGGATTCAACTCCATTTAGGACTGGGAAACAAACGCTAGCTCGCCTTACAAGAAACACACTCTGCTTTTGAGAAAAGAGCAGTCTTCTAATCTACTGTGTTTCCTATAGGGCCAGAACAGTGAGCTTGCTCAGAACAAAAGAACTGTGCTTCCTACACACACGGGCCACATCTAGTTCAACTCTGCTTAGGAAACTGACAAGAACAGTAGCTCCTCTTAAGTTGAATACACTGTACTTGCTGGGAGCAGACGCGAGTGCTATTTTCACTGTGTATGGCAAAGGGAGCGCAATAGTGACTCTTCTTACAATAAAACAACTCTTGCTCGTAGGACAAGAAACTGCAGGGGATTCAACTCCGTTTTTGACTGGGAAACAAACACTAGCTAGCCTTACAAGAAACACACTCTACTTTTGAGAAAAGAGCACTTTTCTACTCTACTGTGTTTCCTTTGGCGTCCAAACAGTGAGCTTGCTCAGAACAAAAGAACTGTGCTTCCTACACACACGGGCCATATCTAGTTCAACTCTGCTTAGGAAACGGACAAGAACAGTAGCTTCTCTTCAGTCAAATACCCAGTACTTCTTGGGAACAAACGCGAGTGCTATTTGCACTGTGTATGAAAATGGGAGCTCAAAAGTGACTCTTCTTACCAGAAAACAACTTTTGCTCATAGGACCAGAAACTGCATGGGATTCAACTCCATTTAGGACTGGGAAACAAACGCTAGCTTGCCTTAGAAGAAACACACTCTGCTTTTGAGAAAAAAGCAGTCTTCTACTCTACTGTTTTTCATGAGGGGTCCGAACAGTGGGCTTGCTCAGAACAAAAGAACTGTGCTTCCTACACACACGGGTCATATCTAGTTCAACTTTGCTTAGGAAACTGACAAGAACAGTATCTCCTCTTATTTCCAGTACACTGAACAGACGCGAGTGCTATTCGCACTGTGTATGGCTAAGGGAGCGCAATAGTGACTTTCCTTACCAGAAAACAACTCTTGCTCGTAGGACCAGAAACTGCATGGGATTAAACTCCATTTAGGACTGGGAAGCAAACTCTAGCTAGCCTTACAAGAAACACACTCTGCTTTTGAGAAAAGAGCACTCTTCTAATCTACTGTGTTTCCTATAGGGCCAGAAGCGTGAGCTTGCTCAGAACAAAAGAACTGTATTTCCTACACACACGGGCCATATCTACTTCAACTCTGCTTAGGAAACTGACAAGAACAGTAGCTCCTCTTCATTCTATTACACTGTAATTGTTGGGAACAGATGCGAGTGCTATTTGCACTGTGTATGGCAATGGGAGCGCAATAGTGACTCTTCTTACCAGAAAACAACTCTTGCTTGTAGGAACAGAAACTGCAAGTGATTCAACTCCATTTCTGACTAGGAAACAAACACTAGCTAGCCTTACAAGAAACACACTCTGCTTTTGAGAAAAGAGCACTCTTCTACTCTACTGTGTTTCCTATGGGGTCCTAACAGTGAGCTTGCTCAGAATAAAAGAACTGTGCTTCCTACACACACGGGCTATATCTAGTTCAACTCTGCTTAGGAAACTGACAAGAACAGTAGCTCCTCTTCAGTCCAATACACTGTACTTGCTGGGAGCAGACGCGAGTGCCATTTTCACTGTGTATGGCAATGGGAGCGCAACAGTGACTCTTCTTACCAGAAAAAACTCTTGCTCGTAGGACAAGTAACTGCAGGGGATTCAACTCCGTTTCTGACTGGGAAACAAACACTAGCTAGCCTTACAAGAAACACACTCTGCTTTTGAGAAAAGAGCACTCTTCTACTCTACTGTGTTTCCTATATGGTCCGAACAGTGAGCTTGCTCAGAACAAAAGAACTGTGCTTCCTACACACATGGGCCATATCTAGTTCAACTCTGCTTAATAAACTGACAAGAACAGTAGCTTCTCTTCAGTCAAATAAAATGTACTTCTTGGGAACAAACGCGAGTGCTATTTGCACTGAGTATGGCAATGGGAGCACGATAGTGACTCTTCTTTCCAGAAAACATCTCTTGCTCATAGGACCAGAAACTTCATGTGATTCAACTCCATTTAGGACTGGGAAACAAACGCTAGCTCGCCTTACAAGAAACACACTCTGCTTTTGAGAAAAGAGCACTCTTCTACTCTACTGTGTTTCCTATGGGGTCAGAACAATGAGCTTGCTCAGAACAAAAGAACTGTGTTCCTACACACACGGGCAATATCTAGTTCAACTCTGCTTAGGAAACTGACAAGAACAGTAGCTCCTCTTCAGTCCAATACACTGTACTTGCTGGGAGCAGACGCAAGTGCTATTTGCACTGTGTACGCAAGGGGAGCGCAATAGTGTCTTTCCTTACCAGAAAACAACTCTTACTCCTAGGACCAGAAACTGCATGTGATTCAACTCCATTTAGGACTGGGAAACAAACGCTAGCTCGCCTTAGAAGAAACACACTCTGCTTTTGAGAAAGGGGCACTCATCTACTCTATTGTGTTTCCTATAGGGCCAGAATAGTGAGCTTTCTCAGAACAAAAGAACTGTGCTTCCTACACACACAGATCATATCTAGTTCAACTCTGCTTAGGAAACTGACAAGAACAGTAGATCCTCTTCAGTCCAATGCACTGTACTTTCTGGGAGCAGACGCGAGTGCTACTTGCACTGTGTATGGCAATGGGAGCGCTATAGTGACTCTTCTTACCACAAAACAACTCTTGCTCGTAGGACCAGAAATTGCATGGGATTCAACTCTGTTTCTGACTGGGAAACAAACACTAGCTAGCCTTCAAAGAAACACACTCTGCTTTTGAGAAAAGAGCACTCTTCTACTCTACTGTGTTCCCTATTGGGACTGAACAGTGAGATTGCTCAGAACAAAAGAGCTGTTCTTCCTAAACAGACGGGCCATATCTATTCAACTCTGCTTAGGAAACTGACAAGAACATTAGCTCCTCTTCTGTCCAATACACTGTACTTGGTGGGAACAGACGCGATTGCTATTTGTACTGTGTATGGCATCAGGAGCACAATAGTGACTCTCTTACCAGAAAACAACTCTTGCTCGTAGGACCAGAAACTGCATGGGATTCAACTCCATTTAGGACTGGGAAACAAACGCTAGCTCGCCTTACAAGAAACACACTCTGCTTTTGAGAAAAGAGCAGTCTTCTAATCTAATGTGTTTCCTATAGGGCCAGAACAGTGAGCTTGCTCAGAACAAAAGAACTGTGCTTCCTACACACACGGGCCACATCTAGTTCAACTCTGCTTAGGAAACTGACAAGAACAGTAGCTCCTCTTCAGTCGAATACACTGTACTTGCTGGGAGCAGATGCGAGTGCTATTTTCACTGTGTATGGCAAAGGGAGCGCAATAGTGACTCTTCTTACAAGAAAACAAATCTTGCTCGTAGGACAAGAAACTGCAGGGGATTCAACTCCGTTTTTGACTGGGAAACAAACACTAGTTAGCCTTACAAGAAACACACTCTACTTTTGAGAAAAGAGCACTCTTCTACTCTACTGTGTTTCCTATAGGCCCAGAAGACTGAGCTTGCTCAGAACAAAAGAACTGTGTTTCCTACACACACGGGCCATATCTAGTTCAACTCTGCTTAGGAAACTGACAAGAACAGTAGCTCCTCTTCTGTCTAATACACTGTACTTGCTGGGAACAGACGAGAGTGCTATTTGCACTGTGTATGGCTAAGGGAGCACAATAGTGACTCTTCTTACCAGAAAACAACTCTTGCTCGTAGGAGCAGAAACTGCATGGGATTCAACTCCATTTAGGACTGGGAAACAAACGCTACCTCACCTTACAAGAAACACACTCTGCTTTTGAGAAAAGAGCACTCTTCTACTCTACTGGGTTTCTTATAGTGCCAGATGAGTGAGCTTGCTCAGAACAAAAGAACTCTGCTTCCTACACACACGGGCCATATCGGTTCAACTCTGCTTAGGAAACTGACAAGAACAGTAGCTCTACTTCATTCTAATACAGTGTAATTGCTGGGAACAGACGCGAGTGCTATTTGCACTGTGTATGGCAATGGGAGCACAATAGTGACTCTTCTTACCAGAAAACAACTCTTGCTTGTAGGACAGAAACTGCAAGTGATTCAACTCCATTTCTGTCTAGGAAACAAGCACTAGCTAGCCTTACAAGAAACACACTCTGCTTTTGAGAAAAGAGCACTCTTCTACTCTACTGTGTTTCCTAAGGGGTCCTAACAGTGAGCTTTCTCAGAATAAAAGAACTGTGCTACCTACACACAGGGGCTATATCTAGTTCAACTTTGCTTAGGAAACTGCCAAGAACAGTAGCTCCTCTTCAGTCCAATACACTGTACTTGCTGGGAGCAGACGCGAGTGCTATTTTCACTGTGTATGGCAATGGGAGCACAATAGTGACTCTTCTTAACAGAAAAAACTCTTGCTCGTAGGACAAGAAACTGCATGGGATTCAACTCCGTTTCTCTCTGGGAAACAAACGCTAGCTCGCCTTACAAGAAACACACTCTGCTTTTGAGAAAAGAGCACTCTTCTACTCTACTGTGTTTCCTATGGGGTCAGAACAATGAGCTTGCTCAGAACAAAAGAACTGTGTTCCTACACACACGGGCCATATCTAGTTCAACTCTGCTTCAGAAACTGACAAGAACAGTAGCTCCTCTTCAGTCCAATACACTGTACTTGCTGGGAGCAGACGCGAGTGCTATTTGCACTGTGTATGGTAATGGGAGCGCAATAGTGTCTTTCCTTACCAGAAAACAACTCTTACTCCTAGGACCAGAAACTGCATGTGATTCAACTCCATTTAGGACTGGGAAACAAACGCTAGCTTGCCTTAGAAGAAACACACTCTGCTTTTGAGAAAAAAGCAGTCTTCTACTCTACTGTTTTTCATGAGGGGTCCGAACAGTGGGCTTGCTCAGAACAAAAGAACTGTGCTTCCTACACACACGGGTCATATCTAGTTCAACTTTGCTTAGGAAACTGACAAGAACAGTATCTCCTCTTATTTCCAGTACACTGAACAGACGCGAGTGCTATTCGCACTGTGTATGGCTAAGGGAGCGCAATAGTGACTTTCCTTACCAGAAAACAACTCTTGCTCGTAGGACCAGAAACTGCATGGGATTAAACTCCATTTAGGACTGGGAAGCAAACTCTAGCTAGCCTTACAAGAAACACACTCTGCTTTTGAGAAAAGAGCACTCTTCTAATCTACTGTGTTTCCTATAGGGCCAGAAGCGTGAGCTTGCTCAGAACAAAAGAACTGTATTTCCTACACACACGGGCCATATCTACTTCAACTCTGCTTAGGAAACTGACAAGAACAGTAGCTCCTCTTCATTCTATTACACTGTAATTGTTGGGAACAGATGCGAGTGCTATTTGCACTGTGTATGGCAATGGGAGCGCAATAGTGACTCTTCTTACCAGAAAACAACTCTTGCTTGTAGGACAGAAACTGCAAGTGATTCAACTCCATTTCTGACTAGGAAACAAACACTAGCTAGCCTTTCAAGAAACACACTCTGCTTTTGAGAAAAGAGCACTCTTCTACTCTACTGTGTTTCCTATGGGGTCCTAACAGTGAGCTTGCTCAGAATAAAAGAACTGTGCTTCCTACACACACGGGCTATATCTAGTTCAACTCTGCTTAGGAAACTGACAAGAACAGTAGCTCCTCTTCAGTCCAATACACTGTACTTGCTGGGAGCAGACGCGAGTGCCATTTTCACTGTGTATGGCAATGGGAGCGCAACAGTGACTCTTCTTACCAGAAAAAACTCTTGCTCATAGGACAAGTAACTGCAGGGGATTCAACTCCGTTTCTGACTGGGAAACAAACACTAGCTAGCCTTACAAGAAACACACTCTGCTTTTGAGAAAAGAGCACTCTTCTACTCTACTGTGTTTCCTATATGGTCCGAACAGTGAGCTTGCTCAGAACAAAAGAACTGTGCTTCCTACACACATGGGCCATATCTAGTTCAACTCTGCTTAATAAACTGACAAGAACAGTAGCTTCTCTTCAGTCAAATAAAATGTACTTCTTGGGAACAAACGCGAGTGCTATTTGCACTGAGTATGGCAATGGGAGCACGATAGTGACTCTTCTTTCCAGAAAACATCTCTTGCTCATAGGACCAGAAACTTCATGTGATTCAACTCCATTTAGGACTGGGAAACAAACGCTAGCTCGCCTTACAGAAACACACTCTGCTTTTGAGAAAAGAGCACTCTTCTACTCTACTGTGTTTCCTATGGGGTCAGAACAATGAGCTTGCTCAGAACAAAAGAACTGTGTTCCTACACACACGGGCAATATCTAGTTCAACTCTGCTTAGGAAACTGACAAGAACAGTAGCTCCTCTTCAGTCCAATACACTGTACTTGCTGGGAGCAGACGCAAGTGCTATTTGCACTGTGTACGCAAGGGGAGCGCAATAGTGTCTTTCCTTACCAGAAAACAACTCTTACTCCTAGGACCAGAAACTGCATGTGATTCAACTTCATTTAGGACTGGGAAACAAACGCTAGCTCGCCTTAGAAGAAACACACTCTGCTTTTGAGAAAGGGGCACTCATCTACTCTATTGTGTTTCCTATAGGGCCAGAATAGTGAGCTTTCTCAGAACAAAAGAACTGTGCTTCCTACACACACAGATCATATCTAGTTCAACTCTGCATAGGAAACTGACAAGAACAGTAGATCCTCTTCAGTCCAATGCACTGTACTTTCTGGGAGCAGACGCGAGTGCTACTTGCACTGTGTATGGCAATGGGAGCGCTATAGTGACTCTTCTTACCACAAAACAACTCTTGCTCGTAGGACCAGAAATTGCATGGGATTCAACTCTGTTTCTGACAGGGAAACAAACACTAGCTAGCCTTCCAAGAAACACACTCTGCTTTTGAGAAAAGAGCACTCTTCTACTCTACTGTGTTCCCTATTGGGACTGAACAGTGAGATTGCTCAGAACAAAAGAGCTGTTCTTCCTAAACAGACGGGCCATATCCATTCAACTCTGCTTAGGAAACTGACAAGAACATTAGCTCCTCTTCTGTCAAATACACTGTACTTGCTGGGAACAGACGCGATTGCTATTTGTACTGTGTATGGCATCAGGAGCACAATAGTGACTCTTCTTACCAGAAAACAACTCTTGCTCGTAGGACAAGAAACTGTATGGGATTCAACTCCGTTTTTGACTGGGAAACAAACACTAGCTAGCCTTACAAGAAACACACTCTACTTTTGAGAAAAGAGCACTTTTCTACTCTACTGTGTTTCCTTTGGCGTCCAAACAGTGAGCTTGCTCAGAACAAAAGAATTGTGCTTCCTACACACACGGGCCACATCTAGTTCAACTCTGCTTAGGAAACTGACAAGAACAGTAGCTCCTCTTCAGTCGAATACACTGTACTTGCTGGGAACAGACGCGAGTGCTATTTTCACTGTGTATGGCAAAGGGAGCACAATAGTGACTCTTCTTACAAGAAAAAAACTCTTGCTCGTAGGACAAGAAACTGCATGGGATTCAACTCCGTTTTTGACTGGGAAACAAACACTAGCTAGCCTTACAAGAAACACACTCTACTTTTGAGAAAAGAGCACTTTTCTACTCTACTGTGTTTCCTTTGGCGTCCAAACAGTGAGCTTGCTCAGAACAAAAGAACTGTGCTTCCTACACACACGGGCCATATCTAGTTCAACTCTGCTTAGGAAACAGACAAGAACAGTAGCTCCTCTTCTGTCCAATACACTGTACTTGCTGGGAACAGACGCGAGTGCTATTTGCACTGTGTATGGCAATTGGAGCACAATAGTGACGCTTCTTACCAGAAAACAACTCTTGCTGGTAGGACCAAAAACTGCTTGTGATTCAACTCCATTTAGGACTGGGAAACAAACGCTAGCTCGCCTAAGAAGAAACACTCTCTGCTTTTGAGAAAAGAGCACTCTACTACTCTACTGTGTTTCCTATAGGGCCAGAACAGTGAGCTTGCTCAGAACAAAAGAACTGTGCTTCCTACGCACACGGGCCATATCTAGTTCAACTCTGCTTAGGAAACTGACAAGAACAGTATCTCCTCTTCTTTCCAATACACTGTACTTGCTGGGAACAGACGCGAGTGCTATTTGCACTGTGTATGGCAAAGGGAGCACAATGGTGACTTTCCTAACCAGAAAACAAGTCTTGCTCGTAGGACCATAAAGTGCATGTGATTCAACTCTATTTAGGACTGGGAAACAAACGCTAGCTCCCCTTTTAAGAAACATACTCTGCTTTTGAGAAAAGAGCACTCTTCTACTCTACTGTGTTTCCTAAGGGGTCCTAACAGTGAGCTTGCTCAGAATAAAAGAACTGTGCTTCCTACACACACGGGCTATATCTAGTTCAACTCTGCTTAGGAAACTGACAAGAACAGTAGCTCCTCTTCAGTCCAATACACTGTACTTGCTGGGAGCAGACGCGAGTGCTATTTTCACTGTGTATGACAATGGGAGCGCAATAGTGACTCTTCTTAACAGAAAAAACTCTTGCTCGTAGGACAAGAAACTGCATGGGATTCAACTCCGTTTCTCTCTGGGAAACAAACACTAGCTAGCCTTACAAGAAACACACTCTGCTTTTGAGAAAAGAGAACTCTTCTACTCTACTGTGTTTCCTATGGGGTCCGAACAGTGAGCTTGCTCAGAACAAAAGAACTGTGCTTCCTACACACACGGGCCATATCTAGTTCAACTCTGCTTAGGAAACTGACAAGAACAGTAGCTTCTCTTCAGTCAAATACACTGTACTTCTTGGGAACAAACGCGAGTGCTATTTGCACTGAGTATGGCAATGGGAGCATGATAGAGACTCTTCTTTCCAGAAAACAACTCTTGCTCATAGGACCAGAAACTTCATGTGATTCAACTCCATTTAGGACTGGGAAACAAACGCTGGCTTGCCTTACAAAAAACACACTCTGCTTTTGAGAAAAGAGCACTCTTCTACTCTACTGTGTTTCCTATGGGGTCAGAAAAATGAGCTTGCTCAGAACAAAAGAACTGTGTTCCTACACACACGGGCCATATCTAGTTCAACTCTGCTTAGTAAACTGACAAGAACAGTAGCTCCTCTTCAGTCCAATACACTGTACTTGCTGGGAGCAGACGCGAGTGCTATTTGCACTGTGTATGGCAATGGGAGCGCAATAGTGTCTTTCCTTACCAGAAAACAACTCTTACTCCTAGGACCAGAAACTGCATGTGATTCAACTCCATTTAGGACTGGGAAACAAACGCTAGCTTGCCTTAGAAGAAACACACTCTGCTTTTGAGAAAGGGGCACTCATCTACTCTATTGTGTTTCCTATAGGGCCAGAATAGTGAGCTTTCTCAGAACAAAAGAACTGTGCTTCCTACACACACGGATCATATCTAGTTCAACTCTGCTTAGGAAACTGACAAGAACAGTAGATCCTCTTCAGTCCAATGCACTGTACTTTCTGGGAGCAGACGCGAGTGCTACTTGCACTGTGTATGGCAATGGGAGCGCTATAGTGACTCTTCTTACCACAAAACAACTCTTGCTCATAGGACCAGAAATTGCATGGGATTCAACTCTGTTTCTGACAGGGAAACAAACACTAGCTAGCCTTCCAAGTAACACACTCTGCTTTTGAGAAAAGAGCACTCTTCTACTCTACTGTGTTCCCTATTGGGACCGAACAGTGAGATTGCTCAGAACAAAAGAGCTGTTCTTCCTAAACAGACGGGCCATATCCATTCAACTCTGCTTAGGAAACTGACAAGAACATTAGCTCCTCTTCTGTCCAATACACTGTACTTGGTGGGAACAGACGCGATTGCTATTTGTACTGTGTATGGCATCAGGAGCACAATAGTGACTCTCTTACCAGAAAACAACTCTTGCTCGTAGGACCAGAAACTGCATGGGATTCAACTCCATTTAGGACTGGGAAACAAACGCTAGCTCGCCTTACAAGAAACACACTCTGCTTTTGAGAAAAGAGCAGTCTTCTAATCTAATGTGTTTCCTATAGGGCCAGAACAGTGAGCTTGCTCAGAACAAAAGAACTGTGCTTCCTACACACACGGGCCACATCTAGTTCAACTCTGCTTAGGAAACTGACAAGAACAGTAGCTCCTCTTCAGTCGAATACACTGTACTTGCTGGGAGCAGATGCGAGTGCTATTTTCACTGTGTATGGCAAAGGGAGCGCAATAGTGACTCTTCTTACAAGAAAACAAATCTTGCTCGTAGGACAAGAAACTGCAGGGGATTCAACTCCGTTTTTGACTGGGAAACAAACGCTAGTTAGCCTTACAAGAAACACACTCTACTTTTGAGAAAAGAGCACTCTTCTACTCTACTGTGTTTCCTATAGGCCCAGAAGACTGAGCTTGCTCAGAACAAAAGAACTGTGTTTCCTACACACACGGGCCATATCTAGTTCAACTCTGCTTAGGAAACTGACAAGAACAGTAGCTCCTCTTCTGTCCAATACACTGTACTTGCTGGGAACAGACGAGAGTGCTATTTGCACTGTGTATGGCTAAGGGAGCACAATAGTGACTCTTCTTACCAGAAAACAACTCTTGCTCGTAGGACCAGAAACTGCATGGGATTCAACTCCATTTAGGACTGGGAAACAAACGCTACCTCACCTTACAAGAAACACACTCTGCTTTTGAGAAAAGAGCACTCTTCTACTCTACTGGGTTTCTTATAGTGCCAGATGAGTGAGCTTGCTCAGAACAAAAGAACTCTGCTTCCTACACACACGGGCCATATCGGTTCAAATCTGCTTAGGAAACTGACAAGAACAGTAGCTCTACTTCATTCTAATACATTGTAATTGCTGGGAACAGACGCGAGTGCTATTTGCACTGTGTATGGCAATGGGAGCACAATAGTGACTCTTCTTACCAGAAAACAACTCTTGCTTGTAGGACAGAAACTGCAAGTGATTCAACTCCATTTCTGTCTAGGAAACAAGCACTAGCTAGCCTTACAAGAAACACACTCTGCTTTTGAGAAAAGAGCACTCTTCTACTCTACTGTGTTTCCTAAGGGGTCCTAACAGTGAGCTTTCTCAGAATAAAAGAACTGTGCTACCTACACACAGGGGCTATATCTAGTTCAACTTTGCTTAGGAAACTGCCAAGAACAGTAGCTCCTCTTCAGTCCAATACACTGTACTTGCTGGGAGCAGATGCGAGTGCTATTTTCACTGTGTATGGCAATGGGAGCACAATAGTGACTCTTCTTAACAGAAAAAACTCTTGCTCGTAGGACAAGAAACTGCATGGGATTCAACTCCGTTTAGGACTGGGAAACAAACGCTAGCTTGCCTTACAAGAAACACACTCTGCTTTTGAGAAAAGAGCACTCTTCTACTCTACTGTGTTTCCTATGGGGTCAGAACAATGAGCTTGCTCAGAACAAAAGAACTGTGTTCCTACACACACGGGCCATATCTAGTTCAACTCTGCTTCAGAAACTGACAAGAACAGTAGCTCCTCTTCAGTCCAATACACTGTACTTGCTGGGAGCAGACGCGAGTGCTATTTGCACTGTGTATGGTAATGGGAGCGCAATAGTGTCTTTCCTTACCAGAAAACAACTCTTACTCCTAGGACCAGAAACTGCATGTGATTCAACTCCATTTAGGACTGGGAAACAAACGCTAGCTTGCCTTAGAAGAAACACACTCTGCTTTTGAGAAAAAAGCAGTCTTCTACTCTACTGTTTTTCATGAGGGGTCCGAACAGTGGGCTTGCTCAGAACAAAAGAACTGTGCTTCCTACACACACGGGTCATATCTAGTTCAACTTTGCTTAGGAAACTGACAAGAACAGTATCTCCTCTTATTTCCAGTACACTGAACAGACGCGAGTGCTATTCGCACTGTGTATGGCTAAGGGAGCGCAATAGTGACTTTCCTTACCAGAAAACAACTCTTGCTCGTAGGACCAGAAACTGCATGGGATTAAACTCCATTTAGGACTGGGAAGCAAACTCTAGCTAGCCTTACAAGAAACACACTCTGCTTTTGAGAAAAGAGCACTCTTCTAATCTACTGTGTTTCCTATAGGGCCAGAAGCGTGAGCTTGCTCAGAACAAAAGAACTGTATTTCCTACACACACGGGCCATATCTACTTCAACTCTGCTTAGGAAACTGACAAGAACAGTAGCTCCTCTTCATTCTATTACACTGTAATTGTTGGGAACAGATGCGAGTGCTATTTGCACTGTGTATGGCAATGGGAGCGCAATAGTGACTCTTCTTACCAGAAAACAACTCTTGCTTGTAGGAACAGAAACTGCAAGTGATTCAACTCCATTTCTGACTAGGAAACAAACACTAGCTAGCCTTACAAGAAACACACTCTGCTTTTGAGAAAAGAGCACTCTTCTACTCTACTGTGTTTCCTATGGGGTCCTAACAGTGAGCTTGCTCAGAATAAAAGAACTGTGCTTCCTACACACACGGGCTATATCTAGTTCAACTCTGCTTAGGAAACTGACAAGAACAGTAGCTCCTCTTCAGTCCAATACACTGTACTTGCTGGGAGCAGACGCGAGTGCCATTTTCACTGTGTATGGCAATGGGAGCGCAACAGTGACTCTTCTTACCAGAAAAAACTCTTGCTCGTAGGACAAGTAACTGCAGGGGATTCAACTCCGTTTCTGACTGGGAAACAAACACTAGCTAGCCTTACAAGAAACACACTCTGCTTTTGAGAAAAGAGCACTCTTCTACTCTACTGTGTTTCCTATATGGTCCGAACAGTGAGCTTGCTCAGAACAAAAGAACTGTGCTTCCTACACACATGGGCCATATCTAGTTCAACTCTGCTTAATAAACTGACAAGAACAGTAGCTTCTCTTCAGTCAAATAAAATGTACTTCTTGGGAACAAACGCGAGTGCTATTTGCACTGAGTATGGCAATGGGAGCACGATAGTGACTCTTCTTTCCAGAAAACATCTCTTGCTCATAGGACCAGAAACTTCATGTGATTCAACTCCATTTAGGACTGGGAAACAAACGCTAGCTCGCCTTACAAGAAACACACTCTGCTTTTGAGAAAAGAGCACTCTTCTACTCTACTGTGTTTCCTATGGGGTCAGAACAATGAGCTTGCTCAGAACAAAAGAACTGTGTTCCTACACACACGGGCAATATCTAGTTCAACTCTGCTTAGGAAACTGACAAGAACAGTAGCTCCTCTTCAGTCCAATACACTGTACTTGCTGGGAGCAGACGCAAGTGCTATTTGCACTGTGTACGCAAGGGGAGCGCAATAGTGTCTTTCCTTACCAGAAAACAACTCTTACTCCTAGGACCAGAAACTGCATGTGATTCAACTCCATTTAGGACTGGGAAACAAACGCTAGCTCGCCTTAGAAGAAACACACTCTGCTTTTGAGAAAGGGGCACTCATCTACTCTATTGTGTTTCCTATAGGGCCAGAATAGTGAGCTTTCTCAGAACAAAAGAACTGTGCTTCCTACACACACAGATCATATCTAGTTCAACTCTGCTTAGGAAACTGACAAGAACAGTAGATCCTCTTCAGTCCAATGCACTGTACTTTCTGGGAGCAGACGCGAGTGCTACTTGCACTGTGTATGGCAATGGGAGCGCTATAGTGACTCTTCTTACCACAAAACAACTCTTGCTCGTAGGACCAGAAATTGCATGGGATTCAACTCTGTTTCTGACTGGGAAACAAACACTAGCTAGCCTTCCAAGAAACACACTCTGCTTTTGAGAAAAGAGCACTCTTCTACTCTACTGTGTTCCCTATTGGGACTGAACAGTGAGATTGCTCAGAACAAAAGAGCTGTTCTTCCTAAACAGACGGGCCATATCCATTCAACTCTGCTTAGGAAACTGACAAGAACATTAGCTCCTCTTCTGTCCAATACACTGTACTTGCTGGGAACAGACGCGATTGCTATTTGTACTGTGTATGGCATCAGGAGCACAATAGTGACTCTTCTTACCAGAAAACAACTCTTGCTCATAGGACCAGAAACTGCATGGGATTCAACTCCATTTAGGACTGGGAAACAAACGCTAGCTCGCCTTACAAGAAACACACTCTGCTTTTGAGAAAAGAGCAGTCTTCTAATCTACTGTGTTTCCTATAGGGCCAGAACAGTGAGCTTGCTCAGAACAAAAGAACTGTGCTTCCTACACACACGGGCCACATCTAGTTCAACTCTGCTTAGGAAACTGACAAGAACAGTAGCTCCTCTTAAGTTGAATACACTGTACTTGCTGGGAGCAGACGCGAGTGCTATTTTCACTGTGTATGGCAAAGGGAGCGCAATAGTGACTCTTCTTACAATAAAACAACTCTTGCTCGTAGGACAAGAAACTGCAGGGGATTCAACTCCGTTTTTGACTGGGAAACAAACACTAGCTAGCCTTACAAGAAACACACTCTACTTTTGAGAAAAGAGCACTTTTCTACTCTACTGTGTTTCCTTTGGCGTCCAAACAGTGAGCTTGCTCAGAACAAAAGAACTGTGCTTCCTACACACACGGGCCATATCTAGTTCAACTCTGCTTAGGAAACGGACAAGAACAGTAGCTTCTCTTCAGTCAAATACCCAGTACTTCTTGGGAACAAACGCGAGTGCTATTTGCACTGTGTATGAAAATGGGAGCTCAAAAGTGACTCTTCTTACCAGAAAACAACTTTTGCTCATAGGACCAGAAACTGCATGGGATTCAACTCCATTTAGGACTGGGAAACAAACGCTAGCTTGCCTTAGAAGAAACACACTCTGCTTTTGAGAAAAAAGCAGTCTTCTACTCTACTGTTTTTCATGAGGGGTCCGAACAGTGGGCTTGCTCAGAACAAAAGAACTGTGCTTCCTACACACACGGGTCATATCTAGTTCAACTTTGCTTAGGAAACTGACAAGAACAGTATCTCCTCTTATTTCCAGTACACTGAACAGACGCGAGTGCTATTCGCACTGTGTATGGCTAAGGGAGCGCAATAGTGACTTTCCTTACCAGAAAACAACTCTTGCTCGTAGGACCAGAAACTGCATGGGATTAAACTCCATTTAGGACTGGGAAGCAAACTCTAGCTAGCCTTACAAGAAACACACTCTGCTTTTGAGAAAAGAGCACTCTTCTAATCTACTGTGTTTCCTATAGGGCCAGAAGCGTGAGCTTGCTCAGAACAAAAGAACTGTATTTCCTACACACACGGGCCATATCTACTTCAACTCTGCTTAGGAAACTGACAAGAACAGTAGCTCCTCTTCATTCTATTACACTGTAATTGTTGGGAACAGATGCGAGTGCTATTTGCACTGTGTATGGCAATGGGAGCGCAATAGTGACTCTTCTTACCAGAAAACAACTCTTGCTTGTAGGAACAGAAACTGCAAGTGATTCAACTCCATTTCTGACTAGGAAACAAACACTAGCTAGCCTTACAAGAAACACACTCTGCTTTTGAGAAAAGAGCACTCTTCTACTCTACTGTGTTTCCTATGGGGTCCTAACAGTGAGCTTGCTCAGAATAAAAGAACTGTGCTTCCTACACACACGGGCTATATCTAGTTCAACTCTGCTTAGGAAACTGACAAGAACAGTAGCTCCTCTTCAGTCCAATACACTGTACTTGCTGGGAGCAGACGCGAGTGCCATTTTCACTGTGTATGGCAATGGGAGCGCAACAGTGACTCTTCTTACCAGAAAAAACTCTTGCTCGTAGGACAAGTAACTGCAGGGGATTCAACTCCGTTTCTGACTGGGAAACAAACACTAGCTAGCCTTACAAGAAACACACTCTGCTTTTGAGAAAAGAGCACTCTTCTACTCTACTGTGTTTCCTATATGGTCCGAACAGTGAGCTTGCTCAGAACAAAAGAACTGTGCTTCCTACACACATGGGCCATATCTAGTTCAACTCTGCTTAATAAACTGACAAGAACAGTAGCTTCTCTTCAGTCAAATAAAATGTACTTCTTGGGAACAAACGCGAGTGCTATTTGCACTGAGTATGGCAATGGGAGCACGATAGTGACTCTTCTTTCCAGAAAACATCTCTTGCTCATAGGACCAGAAACTTCATGTGATTCAACTCCATTTAGGACTGGGAAACAAACGCTAGCTCGCCTTACAAGAAACACACTCTGCTTTTGAGAAAAGAGCACTCTTCTACTCTACTGTGTTTCCTATGGGGTCAGAACAATGAGCTTGCTCAGAACAAAAGAACTGTGTTCCTACACACACGGGCAATATCTAGTTCAACTCTGCTTAGGAAACTGACAAGAACAGTAGCTCCTCTTCAGTCCAATACACTGTACTTGCTGGGAGCAGACGCAAGTGCTATTTGCACTGTGTACGCAAGGGGAGCGCAATAGTGTCTTTCCTTACCAGAAAACAACTCTTACTCCTAGGACCAGAAACTGCATGTGATTCAACTCCATTTAGGACTGGGAAACAAACGCTAGCTCGCCTTAGAAGAAACACACTCTGCTTTTGAGAAAGGGGCACTCATCTACTCTATTGTGTTTCCTATAGGGCCAGAATAGTGAGCTTTCTCAGAACAAAAGAACTGTGCTTCCTACACACACAGATCATATCTAGTTCAACTCTGCTTAGGAAACTGACAAGAACAGTAGATCCTCTTCAGTCCAATGCACTGTACTTTCTGGGAGCAGACGCGAGTGCTACTTGCACTGTGTATGGCAATGGGAGCGCTATAGTGACTCTTCTTACCACAAAACAACTCTTGCTCGTAGGACCAGAAATTGCATGGGATTCAACTCTGTTTCTGACTGGGAAACAAACACTAGCTAGCCTTCC